>NW_009211051.1:0-12187 GCF_000690835.1 Fulmarus glacialis
CGGGGGCGGCCTGCGCCGCACCGGCGTCTGCGGAACGGGGCGGTCCCCTGCGCCACGGGGAAAAGTTTGGCGTTTCATTCTGCCCGGAACAAAAAAAATTACCTTTTAATTTATTTATTTTTGTTTATTATTTTTAAGCCTACATATTAAATATTCTCCCCCCGTCGAAACCGGACGGGCCTTTGTCAGGGAGTTTTCTTCAGCCAAGCAGTGCCAGCCTCCCTTGAAAAGTTTTTAATTCAACAAAGGAAATAGCAGATCAGTTGCACGGCTCAGAGCTGCTGGAGGTGCTCAGCCCCTTGCAGGAGGTGAGGAATAGTTCCTGTTCTGCACGCATTATTAATGGCAACGGTCGAAATCGGGGGCTGACTTGAGCCATTCTGTTCCAGGCAGTGACTAATGAAGAAGACTAATTCTGCTTGTTTTCTGTATCACAGCAGAAGAAAGCGCAGCTTGTGTCTCGAATGAAGCTGGCCTTTCTGGGATGTGAATAAGACCTTTCACTTAATGCACGTTGCTATAGTGCCCTTATAACTATTTAAACCTACTGAAACTAAATAGACAAGCTTTATATTTATGTACGCCTGTAAATACAGAAATATGTCCATTTTTACATACATGTTTGTTTAGATATATGTGCTCATATTCAGAAAAGCCTTACCCAGACAAAACCAATCAAAAGGAGTGAAGAAACAGTGGGAGCAAAGTCAATATGGAAAAAGTGGGTGTGAAGGAGAAGGTGGGGGTTGGAGGAGCAGCCAAGGTATCCATCAGGTTGGGAAAAATATGCTTTCTGAGGTTAGACTAGCAGGTCTAAGCCTGAATGCAGGTTTAAACCAGGTGAGTGAAAGCTGCCTGTGCAACTGCCGTCAACAGAGGCTGCTGGGACAAATCTAGAAAATCTCTTGTGAATCCGCACTTTGGTATGGCATAAACGAAAGCATCTACTTCACAAGAAAGTTTGTGACTCGGACAGGTATTTCTGACCAGTCACCCTTGCTCGTATTTTCTGCTAGCAAGGCTGGTCTGCAAAGGGAGTTTACCCAGAGAATTTGAAGCTGTTCTAGCGGGCCAGCTCTGGAGGATTACTAGCTGTGCTTTGAAGCCTGGGAGGACCATTAGTAAGCTTTCTAGATAGCTCTTTCATGCCTTTCCTTGCATATGTCTTTGCATGGTCCCTGTGCCACCACCAGCTAGCACCCAAATAGTTACAATAATGCTGGTCAGGATGGGAGGCCAAAGGCACTCCCGAGCTCTCCAGACTCCCCTTCCATACATTGCTTCTGGTTTTGGGCTGTTTGACTGACACAGTGTCTGGGTCTCATTGCGTTACCTAACTAGTTTCTGAAAGAAAACACCTTGTGACGGGTGCTCCTAGTTCGCATTTGGCAAGGTGAAAACAAGGATTAAGCATGAATCCTCGGAAAAAGATCTGTGGTGGGGGCAGCTATGGTGTAGGACTTTGCCGAAAGACTTGGCACCCCAGAGTTCTGAAGATTTCTCATATTTAGGTGAATTTAAAATGGAAATTATCGATTTATATTTGTAGTGAAGGCTGGATTATGATAGAGGATTTAACTTCATTAAACATTGTCTGTATTTTGTATGCTGAATGTATATTTTCTACACATATAATAGTAGACGATTCTGTTTCTCCTACTGCATAACTAGTAGTCTGTCCCATTCTTTTAATCAGAAAAAAATCTTCACTGTGATAACTTTATCTTATGTTAATATCAGAAAAATCACTGATGAAATGGGTGTTTTATTTTCTAGGGAGGACTGTAAGGAGAGCTGAGAATGAGATGGACTTACCGTGAAAGACCTGAAGCTCCTGGTATACACATCATCGATGAGATGCAGATGAATGCAGCGTACGCCTCAGAGGATGGATGTGAATGTGGACTGGGACTCTGAGAATAATGTTTGTGACACAGGTGAGAAGCATTCAAATTATTCCAGAAAGACCACTAAGCAGGTGGACCACACATCTAGCCTCCAGAAGGAGGTAGACATGAATTACTCGCAGACACGCAGTCCTCGTTGCAACTCTGCTGGACCTTCAGGTAAGCAGCAGCTTCCTGCAGAGTTGCAGTGTGAAGACAAAGAAACCTATGAGACCTACTACCAGAAACGAGGTGAGAATACAGCTGGGATATTTGTCCCCTCCAGTACCAATTTTGACCTGCAGTGTGAAGATAAAGATTTAGAGCGCTGTTCCTCTGAGCGGTCCAAGAAACCACGGAGAAGACTACATGATGATAATGAAAATACTGTTCTTGCTGATGTGTTTGATGAGGACCTGCAGCCTGTCTCTGGGGAAGCTTTGCCGTATCGGTGCAAGAAGTGTGGTTCCTCTTTCCGGGGTGTGAGCGAGCTGCAGGAACATAAGCGAAGTCACCTTGTGGAAAACTCATACCGATGTCCTGTCTGTGCCAAAGAGTTCTTCCGTGCGGCAAATTTGCGAATGCATAAGCTCATTCATTCTAGTGACAGGCCACACAAATGTCCAGAGTGTGACAAGGGTTTCATTCGCACGGCTGACGTCTGGAGGCATCTACGCAATGTACACAAGATAGAGCGCTCCATGGTGATCTTGGGAAACGGCATGGCTAGGAACCCGTGGTCGATAGTGCACCGTAACCAACACACTGTTGAGTACACTGATCAGCCTTGTGCAGAAAACCAAAAGTCTGAGGAAGACGACTATAAACCTTATGCCTGTCCAACGTGCGGCAAAGGTTTCGATAAGCCTAACCTGCTTTCCAAACACAAGGTGATCCACCGACAAGACAAGCCCTATAAGTGTGAGGAGTGCGGCATGGCGTTCGTCCAGCTGCTCAGGCTGAAAAGGCACCAGCAGACTCACTCTGGGGAACGTCCCTTCTATTGCGAGGAGTGCGGAGGGACGTTCACCCGGCTGGCATCGCTCCAGCGCCATCACCGCATCCATACTGGAGAGAAGCCCTACTCTTGCAATTACTGCGGTCATTCCTTCACCGAGTCGGGTACCCTACGGAGGCATGAGCGCACACACAAATTGGACAAATCTTAATTCTTAGTTCATTTGCGATTGCCATCTCCTTGGTTGCTTCTTACCTGAACGAGGCCTGCTCAGTTGGACTGGAGAAAGCACTCCACTGCATGCGCTCTGGCCAGTCCGGGCCCACTTCCCAGCAGTGGGTGATAGGGAACGCTACATCACGGGGATCGCTGGAACTTGTACTGGTAGAGATTGCACTCACTGGCTTTAAACTGGCTTTGTATGAAAAAATAACCTAATTACCACTGAGTAATGACATGTGAGACTTGAGAAGACTGAAATCACTCACGTGTGCTAGCGCTGTCTCAATTCGCTGAACTGACGATGCATCAGCTTGAGCTTTTTGCAAGGATGCACGGGCTATGAGACTTCTCTCTGCAGTCTTGGTCACTGGATAAATTGGCCCTGCTCTCTCGAGTGTGATGGCTCTTTGGCACTGGGTTTGGAGATCTGTTGTTGCAGGTCTTTGCTAAGTCAGAACAGTCCAGAGTTGTCCCTCTATCCCTTCTCTCCTTGTATTCTGCTGAGTTTTTCTTTCCATTACTTTTTTTTTTATTTGGAGGGGAAGTATCATGTTGGTTATTTAAAAAAAAAAAAAAAAAAGAACCACAAAACAGTTCCTTAATAAACTCAACGGTTACCAGCTGTATTTCATAAATGTTTCTATCTAAGGGAGTACCGATCCCTTATGCACTTTCGTGTGATTAGTTGTGTCTGTTAATAATGGAAAAAGCTTTATTTTCCCTATGACGGTGCATGTTCTTGGGGTGAGGGATTTGAATACATTTTTGTCTCTGATGGAACCGTGCACTCTAAATCTGTCCAGCTGAGTATTAGAGTAGGAAATGTTTGAGAACACAAAATTCAAAGAGCAGAAGACCAAATTTAAGCCACCTTTGCTACTCATTGTGTAGGAATTGTCTTCATTTAAATGTTTTCACACATAAGGAAGCTTCTCATAACAAAACCGTGTTCTGTGACGTGTCTGAGTACTACCCAAAGTGTCTGCTAGACACTTTGATTTAGATTCAAACGGTTAGTGAAGAAAATTTTCTTTAGAAACTAGCCCTGCGGACTCAGGCAGGTGGTGCCAAATACCCCGAGGCTGTAACTTCCAAAGAGGTATGTATTGCCTCTGTTATGGCAGTGGGGTTTTTAACTTCGAAACTTAATGATGACACTTAATCCACTGTTAACCATTGTGGTAAAAGCATCCAGTTTGTCCTTGAGTTGCAGCCCTAATTTCTTTTCCGTGTCAGAAAGCTTTGCATCCTTCCCCTGCCAGCTGCCATAATTTCATAATTTCTTTCTAATGAGCAGCAGAGTGAAAGTAAAGCTTCAGGGTAATGTACCTTTGCATTTACTACCAGGCTATTTAATGTAAAGTACTGATTGTGCTGTTTGTTTGCATATTTCATAGAGTAAAAAATGGTGATGGCTGCTCAGCGTCTTCCACCTGTGCAACAGCTGAGCAGGTGTTTTACAGTTGTGGGTACTGTCGTGTTTGATGTGAGGTCCTTGGCTCAGATCAAGCTGAACTACGGTCCACAGCAACACTTTAGCTTGATTATGAATGGGAGACTAATTCTCCCGGCCTCACTAATGAGTCATTTTAATTTCATTCCTCAAAGAAGTGTCCAGATTAGGGAACTGATCTGCATCCCACTTCTTAGCGCTGTGTTATGTTGTCTCTGAAATGATGTACTTTTGTAACGCAGATACCTCTGCCGGGATGGCTGGACCCTGTGTACCATATGCATTCGCTACAGCTGTGAGTGAGACTTCTCCAAACTCCCCTCTGCAGGTAGTTCCAGTATGGTTTTAGGTTTCCAAAGGGCTTTTGATGGGGCTCCTTAGCAAAGGGATGGTCTTATCTGAGGGCTGCTTAGTCTCTCTAAGAGGAAGGATCTCTGCATGGAAAAAATCCTGGCTGAAAGGAGACTGTGGGTAAATGATCTGCAGAGAGAGGTCATCAGTGCTGTTCTGTGGGGACCGTGCTGTTCAGCACAGTCTGAAATGACCTGGAGAGAGGGCAGATAGCAAGGTGACAAAGCTGTTCCAGAAGCTATCGTGTATTAAGTTTCCACCCTCGTCTTCTAAACCCATTTTGAAGTTCTCAGCTACAGTCTCCCCTTTTCAGCATGCTGCTTCTCCCTTGGGTATGCGGTACTCTTGCTGTAGGGGGTTTTAATACCCAATTAAACTGCACCACTATGAGCACCTTTATGTTGTGTGACTGTTCTGCTTAGGCAGTTGTGGTAATTGGGAACATCTAGTTATTCTGCTTTTTGGTATTAGCGGTTGGTGGAATTTGTACCTGTAAGAGCATAATAGTGAAAGTGTTTTGAACAAGGTCTGTTTAATGGGAAGAGTAAATGGTTGGTGATATGAAAACTACTAGGCTTAACTAAAAGGTTATTAAAAAGGTACTTGCCTGGAAGGTTGACTTGCATATAAAGTACTTGGATGTGTAAATGGAGTAATTAAAATGTGTGATGGTTTCTGGGAAAATGTGTTGAACCCTTGTCAAAGAAACTTCAGCTAACTCCTGTGCAAGCTACAGGAAATCCCTTGGAGCTTAATTTAACCCAGAGATTGTCATTTCTGCACTTTACATTTTTAATATAAAGGTTTGGAAAGCTCTTCCAGGCCCTGACACTCTCACAGTGTCAGTCTGAGTTGCTGATAGCCTACAACAGACATAGCCAGTCACGGTATCTAGCTGAAAGAGGAAGAAAGATAGTGAACAAATATACCTGCTCTGCAGCATTGCTTCATTACAGAGGTTTTGAAGTGTGTGGTTTCAGCAGAAGTCATTTTTCTTTGTTCAGAGTAGCCAGTGTATCTGTTAGCTCGTCTGCATCTGTACAGGCCATGGAAGAAGCCGTTCCCTTTGACGCTGTGCAGAGGACTTGCTCACAGGCCCTCATTGCTGGGACGTTACGGGAAGCACTTGGACACAGGCACAGGGCTGGAGCTCTGAGCTAGGCAGGGGATCCCGATTGTGCAAGTACTTTTGATCGCTGGATGGTATTTGTGAACAGTGGAACGTAGAAATACCCTTTGCTCTTTGCTAATTTTCCTGTCCCCTCACTATATTGCTTCTGCCCGACTCATTTCCATTACAGGAAAATTGTCTCAAGACTAAGAAGTTAGAATAGCTCCAGTGCTGCAGACTCCTGGCCCTCACTGACCTGGAATCACCGACCAGTTCTTGGCAGCTACGGTACTATTTTCTTACTTTGTTAACACAAAGGTGTTGCATGGTAAATAAGCCCTTGCTTGCGGAGTGTAGATACAGCACCTTGCACAAAGGAAAAGCTACTACTGTACAGTCTTTCTACTCCTCTGCATACCATCATCCTCCTCTTACACTGTTTGCCTTCTCCTGGCGTGGAGGAGTCTGAAGCAGGAGTCTTTGATGTAAACAGGGTGCACTAAGCAATCCATCGTTTGTCAATTAATCTGAGCGAAGGGCATTGAAATCTCTGGAGTAGGCAGCTTTTATTTAAAGTGAGGCTTCATCATGTGGTGATCTGCCTCTGATCTTGTAAAGTTTCTGTTGGCATAAGGAGCCCCCACTGTGGTTCTCCTACTTACACACTGAAAACAAGCAGGGGCTGAGATCTCACCAACAGAAGGGCAGATGAATAGCATTTCACTAGGATAACATACTGGAAGTAGAAAGGAAAACAATGTTTTTATTTTGGTGTTCCCAGCTGTGTCTGATGCTTTGAGAAGTTAAAAAATTGTGGGCCAGTGCAAGGTTAGAGTCGTCTTAAGAGGGCAACCACTGAATGGGAGCTAGCCCATGAAGCAGGTAATACAGGTCTCTGCGGCAGAGTGCAGCCCACCTGTAAACTCACTGTAGGATGGCTGTGCTGCTGAACTGCCCCCTACTACGTGGGAATGTTGTTTTCCAGGGGAGGGTGTGTGCTCATGCAGTTCATGTAATGGCTTTCCTCTTGTTTATCTGCTAGAAGACAACATCAGAGCTATCAGCTCCTTTTCTCATTAAGGGTTTTGTCTTAATCATTGCTTACGTGCTTCAAATCTGAAAGCAGGAGTAGTGATTTATTCTGAGCAGATTTATTCTGTTTCTGTACAAGCTACCAGCACACATCTTGTTGGCTGCAAGGGACTCTGAAGGAATAGGTCCCTGGGCTCAGAGCCATGCACAGGTAACAGGAAGGTAGCCTAGCCACTAACTTGCCATTTAACAGCTATTCCCGGTAACTACCTGGCATGTTTTAAAAAGAAACATCTTCCTTGGTGCAAGGATGTTCTTTGTTGAGTGTGATAAGTTTTACCCCAAAAGAGTCAGCCTGTTTTGCTGCCCTGCTTGCCCAGCCTCTGTTTTCCTGCTTGAAAGAGGTTGTGATAATTTTCTTCTTCCTCAATACCTTGACCATTGTTGCTGCTCCTGAAAGTACTGCTGGTGGTGTCAGCAGGGATGGTATAGTGACTTCGGCAGGTTCTTTTGGATTGCCTGGTAGACTGACAGCAATTTAGAAAGAGGAGTTTCTAAAACCTGAGGTGTCAGCAGTTGTTATAAAACTAAAGGATTTGGTCTGAAGACTTTTGCTTGGTAAGTGGTGTGAGTGATGAATGACTTGTTTTCATTGTTTGGGAAAGGGAATTGGGAGAAGGTATGATAGAGCATTCAATCTCCCAGAGCCCAAGATTAAAGTGTCATCTAACTGAGCTTCCTTGTGGGACCTCTTAGGAAGATTGCTAGTATGTATGGCTTAGTACTTGCATTTAAGAAGCTCTTGGACTGTTAGCTGGATTTCATACTTATACCTTACTTGTTTAAAAAGAAGATGACAACTCACTTGTGGAAGTCTGTCTGCTGACTGTGCAAAATGGTTTGCCCCAGGAGCCTGAAAAAAAGAAGGCATTGACTTTTGCATTGAGAAGAGTCTGTACTCTGTAACGTGGTTCAGTGCAACCCCACGGAAGGATTTCTGCTGGCACAGTGTTACATCTACTGGATGAAAGCTGACCTTGACAGAAAGGTTGGCTGTGCTGGAGCACTGTGGGAAAATCCGGGCCCTTACACCACACTGCCTTGGCTGCTGCTGCCAAATGCAGCGGACTGGGCTTGTTTTTCGCCTGGTGCAGTGTGCTTTAGGAGGTGCTTCCTTCTCAGAGAGCCGGGAGGTCAGGGCCTGTGTTTCCTAAGTACGGATGGTTAGTTGGTCCTGTCTCCTCCTGCACGTCAGCTCCCGGTTACAGCACTGCAGCGTGCGAGCACGACAGAAGTGCAGTACGTGGAGAAAGCTGAGGTCTGTGTTTGTGACTGTGGTCCCACAGGTGGAAACCCTGCTGAGACAAGGCTGCCTGCACACTCACTGTGAAGCCTCCCACCAGCCTTTGCTTCTCACGTACCAAAACTCATCGCTCGGGATACCTGCAGGCTTGGGTTGAGGTACAGGAAGACATCTGCGAGTAGTTGCAAGACCTCATGTCCTGCTTCACTTCTGGACATGTGCAGATGCAGTCTTTGCATACAGTAATAGACACTGAAGTACGCTATGCATCTGTACAAATACTCGCATTTGCTCAAGACCACAGCAGCACATGTGAACTAAAAGCACAAGAGATTTTGTTTTAGACTGTTTATGGCATACATGAGTAGATATAGAGTATTTATTTCCAGTGAATTCACTTGAGATATAACAACAGCTTTAAAATAGCTCCAGGACTGGGGAGTTCATGTAAACAGAAAGAATATCCCCCTTTTTAAGTACATTTTTTTCTTCTCTGTTCACATACTATGACACAGAATCCAGTTTGTAATGATCAGACAGTAATTACTGCAAGAGTAAAAAAATAAAGCTAGGGTCCCCCACTCTGGACAGTCCTTGGCAGCTACAATACTACTACAATACAAGCACATTTATTTATTATAAGCACATTTATGTATCATCATTTACAGATATATTTACATGCCTTCAATAGCACTGCATGGCCAGGTGGTCTGGGACCAGGGCTCAGTTCTATAGCAGGTTTTTACCGCCGTGAAGGGCAGAATAAGAAATCCAGAAGCAACATCCAAGCGATGCGGGACATCTTCCCAAAGTGCAGGGCTGTAATGCTGGCAGCAATGTTGTTGTAAAGGTCAGACCCACTAAGGCGGCAAGGTGAAAGACCTCTGCTCCTCTGCAAACTGGAAACAAGGACAGCTCTCTTTTTGGGTGTGCTCCCTCAAATTGATGCGATTTCTTGCTGCCATTGAGATGGCAGACAGTCTACTCTGAGTGAGGAAAGGCCTAGCTTGATGTGTTTTATTCAGACTTCTAAAAGGGGGAAGCAATTTTGGGGGGCTTTTAGCAATTTCCAGTGCAGAGCCTTGCTGAGTGCATTGTGCACTCACCTGTCTTTTGACCTGACTTCCTTTTTATTCCACAGTTTGCTATAATTGCTTTTTTGCTCTGTCATCAGGAAACACCCTTGAGGAAGAGTTTTAAGTGACTTTTCTGTCTTGTCTTGTAAAGATTTTGCTGGCTGACTGTGTACATACCTATAAAACATGACTACCGCCCCGGCAGTGGAAATGATGGAGTCAGCCTAGCATGCACCTTCCTTATTCTTCCAGACTGGCTCCCAAACCCTTCCTTAAAGAGCTTGCATGCAGGAGGTTGGACAGGCTGAAGCAGAGTGATACGGACTCTGGAGCAGCACGTACCCGCTACGGTTCTGGGCTTCATCCCTCACCTGCTCATGTTGTGGGCGAAGGGGATGCATGTCCTAAAACCACACAGAGCCCTGTTCTCCCTTCCAGAAGGTCAGTGCTAAACGCCAGCCCAGGGTGTGCTCAGCCTCGCTTTGCATGAGAGAGACTAAAACCCGGTGATGCTCTGACTCAGGAAACATCAGAAATTTTCCTATACTACTGTTGTCTCCTGCAAATGAACCTGGCGCTGGGCTGGCATAGCAGGTGGCAGGAAGGGCCAGAGGCAGGGGTGCCCCAGGGTGATGGGCTGAAGGGCAAGGATGACTTGGGGTTGTGTCAAGAAGTGTGAGGTTCATGTGAAGAGCATCCTGGGACTTGGATTTTGACCACGCTAGCATCCAGTGAGCAGGCACTTAATAAATATCACTCTTTTCTTTTAGCTAATGAGAAAAGTGGAAGGGTCTTTCTCTTTTCTCACATGTGCCAGGTCCCTTGCTGCCATGAAGAGGTCGGCAAGGCACAGCTGCTGTGTCCCCTGGCCATTCCTTGTCTTTCAGGCCCACCTCTGGTCCCATGGGGCGCTCAGGCCGGGGGTGACTCTTCCTTCCCGAGCGCTGTGTTGCCACGGTAGCTGCAGGTACCTCCGCAGCGGTTCATGGAGGTGTGAAGAACAGCTGGGAAGTCCCTTTCCGGAGGTGGCCAGCTGAGCTCTGGGGAGGAGCAGGCAGCATAAGCTCTATCTACATGAGGATGCTCCAAGGTGGGTTCCAATCCAGAGGACCACTTCCCCTGCCCGAGAGGCTCAGATGCAGCTCGTACACCAGTGTAACTGGTGGGGAAGCAAATGATGCTGGACAGTAAGAGACAGCAATGGATGGGACTGCAGTCCCATCATGGAGCTGCTCCTGGGCAGCTGGAAAGACCTTTCAGACAAGTGCTGAAAATGAAGCTCTGAGCCCTTCATGTGAATAACTTGAGCAGGAGAATCTGGCTGGAAAAATGTTGTTTGTCACCGAGTGAGGCTGGATAAACCAGGTACCAACCACTAAATATCTCTGTCGTCATTTGGGTGCAACAATAACTAGCAATTAATTATCAAGAAAGAGAGAGAAAGGAAAAAAAAGCCAAAAATGCTTCTTGCCCTTTTGTTCTTCGCAACAGATGGGTGAGAACAGGATGTTCCCATCAGTAACTTTTAATTATTTCACCGCTGCACATCTCTCTTACAGTACAAGTTAGAAATGTCAGTTTAATTTTCTTTTAATTGCCTCAGCTATCAGGTACCTGAGAAAAGCCATTTTTACCAACTGTCTAGTCCCTGTTCTTGGTCTCAGAAAGCAGCTTATTGCTGTAGAAACACTCAGTGCACTTCTGCTTTGGAACAGGCTCCCCTGGGAGGAGAGCGAGGGGTGCAAATACTTGGCCTGTAATTACCGTATCCAGCGTACTCTGCGTGAAAGGAAAGGGTTGTGTTTTGCAGTGCTCATCACATTGGCAGCACAGGAGGGTTCAGGCTTCGGTTTGGTTTTCCTTGCCCGTTTCCATGTGGAATTTAAACCCGGTATGTATTTGCTTAACCCATAGGGGTGTCGGGGTTTTCACCGCCCCGTGAAACGCATGCAGCGCCTTTGCGTGGCCGGGGCAGGGTGCTCAGCCTTGCCAGGGGCAGGAAGATGGATCCCGTGCTGGGATCCTCTCTTCCTGGAGGGAGAGCGCTCAGAAATAAGTAACAGGGCAGGGGAACGGCGTGGCCCCGAAGTGTCCCCGCTGATGGCGGAGCAGGGAGAGGGGCTCGTTGAAGGTGTGCCCGCAGTCGGGGCAGGGGAAGGGCTTGTTGTTGAGGTGCGTGTTGCACTGGTGCTTGCGGAGGAGCGGGTGAAGGCCTTCCCGCAGTCAGCACAGCTGTAGGGCCTCTCACCCGTGTGGGTGCAATGTGCTTGCGGTCGTCCGAGGACCAGGTGTAGGTTTTGGCGCAGAAGGGGCACTCGTAGGGCCGCTCACCCGCGTGCAGGCGGCGGTGCTGCTGCAGCGTGCCCTGGTGAGAGTAGGCTTTGCCGCAGAACTCGCAGGCGTGGGGCTTGGCTCCACTGTGTGTTTCCCCGTGGCTTAGCAGGTTGCTGGACTTCTTGAAGGACCACCTGCACTGCGGGTAACTCCTCCAAGGGGGACCCCTGCGGACCCCCTGCCCCCATGGCCTCTGTGCTGGCGAGAGCCAACGCTTGCCGAGTGACATGGCTGGAGAGAGTAGGCTTTGCCGCAGAACTCGCAGGCGTGGGGCTTGGCTCCACTGTGTGTTTCCCCGTGGCTTAGCAGGTTGCTGGACTTCTTGAAGGACCACCTGCACTGCGGGTAACTCCTCCAAGGGGGACCCCTGCGGACCCCCTGCCCCCATGGCCTCTGTGCTGGCGAGAGCCAACGCTTGCCGAGTGACATGGCTGGAGGGGGCGGACTCCGGCTCTCTCCCC
>NW_009211051.1:12288-14165 GCF_000690835.1 Fulmarus glacialis
TGGCCTCTGTGCTGGCGAGAGCCAACGCTTGCCGAGTGACATGGCTGGAGCGGCTGTCACCGGACTCCTCCCCAGAGTTGCTCCCCAGGGTCACTGCAGTGTCCTCAGCGCCACAGGGCCCGGTGGCCCCACCGTCCATCCAGGATGGGTGCTGCTGACACAGGGGTTCCCCGTGGCTGGGCTCGCCACCCAGGGCATGAAGGCTCACCAGCAGCTTCAGCTTCCTAGCCACACTGTTAGCGTTGATGAGTGTGAAGGTTTTGTAGAAGACCTCACCTTCCTGGCATAGCGGGTCCCCAGGCACATCCTCCCTTGGGCCATCCCCTGGACTGCTGTGGTTGCTCTCCTTGGTTTCCTCCTCATCAGCATTGCCGTCACCCTCCTCTCCGGGTGGTGCATGGGGGTACTCCTGCTCCAGGCATTCGGGGCACTTCGGGCTTGCCATGCTCCTCGCCTGTGTCGGGCATGGACGTCTCTAAGGCTTCTCCACCCCCGGGGCCGTTGCTGTAGGGGACCTGGATTTTGGAGCAGGAGGGGACAGGCATGAGGAGCAGAAAGCAACCAGGCAGCTGTTTCTTACTGTATAGCTGGTTTTGTCTTTGGTCACGTTGATTTATGCTTAGATCTCATCTGCTTTTTCCTTCTTCTCGTGGCTACAATGCTTATTTGAAAGCATGGATTTTTATTTTCTGCACTTTCTTAACTGTTTTTCTGCTTTTTAAAATACAGAACCACCAGGAAACAAAATGCAGATGTTATTAATTACAGAAGCCCTAATGCTCTACCAGGTTTCAAGTCTGGTGGCTGTTTCTCTTGACAGCTAAGGAGCTTATGTGTTGCAATGCCAGGCGAGCAGTAGCTGCTTCTCCCATTCCTGCAGTGCCCAGCAGAGAAAAGAGCTCTATGTTAATGCAGAATCATGCAGTATAAAAAATATGATCTTAATAAAGGTCAGCTGGCCACACAGGGCATTTCCAGAGAAATAAAAATAGCAAGAGCATGATAAACCAAGGACATGTTGGAGCTGTGATGGTGAAGGTGGGAAAGCTGCCCAACAGGCCCCCAGCCTGGCTTGGCAGAGCAGATGCCCTGTGGGCTGCCGACGGCAAGCGAAGCTGCCTCCTGCCCCTAGGCACAGAAGGAGCAGTGCAACCACATTTTTATTCCCCTTTTTTATGCAGAAAAATCAGACCCTGACCACGAGCCAGATGCAGCCAGAAACCAGTGGGTTTGCTGTTTATGGGATGTGCAGCGCCGAGGAGGGGAGGTTAGGCCCGTGACAGTTTTATTTTCACCAGTGCTCTTTGCAATTTTGCGGGTGCATCAGCGGGCTCTGCCCTGCTCTCATGTGCATGTGTAAAATGGCCTGAGGAGATCATGCTGTGTGAGGGGTCTGAAGAGTAACGTGTATCTGCTCCCCATGCTGCAGCGAGGCCGGGGAGGCGTGGGGAGGAGAGCATCTGAGCAATCACTTCTCAGGAAGGCAAAACTGTTCGCAAACCCCAGCAGAGAAAGGGAGAAGCCCCATTCCTCTCGCTGACGAGAGGTGCAGTGAATTCCTCTTTGGATGCTGATTTACTACTATCCCCCAGCACCCTTGTTCAGAGGCTGCTGGATAGTTTGAAGCCAGCTGGCTGAGCTTGAGCAAGCCTGCTGCTGACACAGACAGCACTTGCGAGCGTTGGGAAATGCTAACCCTGCTTTTATTTATGTCCTTGCTCCCGAAGGGGAAAGCTATGGACAGTTGTGTAGGGGCTGTCCAGCGTGCTGCAGCCCATAGCGTTGGGAAAAGCTAACCCTGCTTTTATTTATGTCCTTGTTCCCCAAGGGGAAAGCTATGGACAGTTATGTAGGGGCTGTCCAGCGTGCTGCAGCCC
>NW_009211051.1:14474-16969 GCF_000690835.1 Fulmarus glacialis
TCCCCAAGGGGAAAGCTATGGACAGCCCCTACATAACTGTCCAGCGTGCTGCAGCCCACTGCTGCAGAGAGGTGGGAGCATACCTGCAGGAAAGCTGCTCACACACACCCCGAGGGCAAACCTCTTTCCCCAAAGCAGCTTTCCAAAGACAATAATCCACCCTTGGTCTGCCAGGTGATGCCAGGGGTGTTTGGAGGTTTCCTTGCAGAAGGGGACAGACCCCAGCGGCCTCTTGCCTATGCCCTTTCTGGGGTCTCCCACCCATGTGGCTTCCCATCATCCTCAGGCCTGCCTCCCCCCGGCTCCCATCTCCAACTGACAGAGCCTTACCTTGATGGGTGAGCACGGGTGGGCAGCCGGCCCCAGCAGGAGCAGCCCCCCGGGGCCCCCGCATGGGAGACGAGGAGGGCTGGCGCAGAGCATCCCGTGCAAGTGTGCCGGTGTCCGGCTCACCCTTTTGTGTCCAGCGGAGCAACTGCAGAGCCTCCAGAGGTGGGGCCACTTTCCTCTCCCCAACCTTGCTGCCTGCGTCGCAGAGAAATGCAGCAGGGCTGCCCTGCCTGAGCCCTTCCCCTCTCCTCCTCCCTGCCAGCGATGGAGAGCACCAGCCGCCCGCTCGAGTTGTGCCTCCCACTGCACCTACCAGGAGGCTTTTGCCTGCTCCTGGCTTTTAGATGCCGTTTCCCCTTCTGCTGGAGAGAGCCCCAGCACCAGCAGTGCTTGCTGGGTGCTTTTCCCCTGCCTGTCTCCCAGGACTTCACACTGTGACCTTCAATTCCTCTCGGGTGCGTTGCGCTAAATCCCTGCTTTTCTTTCCCTTCAAGATGTGTTTGTCACCGTCTGGTTGTTCCTTGGCTACTGCACGAGCGGTTTCTCCCTCCTTGCAAGTCCAATGGGTGTGTTTCTGTCTCTCCCTGGTGTGAGAGCTTTCCCGCAGGGATATTTCCTCTCTGCTTCTCTTACTGCCCGTCTCGTACACGCTGCTTAGCTTTCCCTTCCTCACAGTGGGGATTTCTGTCTCCTCTCTGGCATCGGAATCAAACTTTTCCCCTTGTTTTGAGCTGACTTACTTCGTAGGCAATCTCAGCACCGAGGACTCTCTGCCTACAGTTATTTTATTTAGGATTAGCAGCAGGAGCAGATGCGCTTTGCTGCGTG
The DNA here is from genome assembly GCF_000690835.1 of Fulmarus glacialis. NCBI lineage: Eukaryota > Metazoa > Chordata > Aves > Procellariiformes > Procellariidae > Fulmarus > Fulmarus glacialis. The sequence goes on from NW_009211051.1 coordinate 15,633, forward strand.
CACCTGGAGAGGGAACAGCCCCCCGATGCAGAGTAGGGAAGGGAGAAGAGGGGGGAAGATGAGACCGGTTCAAGGTGGTGTCCCCATCTTGCATCATGATATTGCCATCTCCCCTCAGGCCCCTGTTCTGTGTCACAACTACCGTATTTTTTGCAGCTGATTTTCGTTTTTTACTGCATGCAGGATCTTCACTATGTGCGGGATTGTTCCTTTGAATCCCAAAGACAGCCACAAAGACAAGATGGCCTTGGCAATGAGAAACAGAAAGGAAACCCCCAAAAGTCCTGGGAACAGGTAGTATTTCGACAAAAACACTACACTACTAGCCTTCAGTCCTCCTCTGCTGATCAGGGCTTTGCACGTGCAAATACGGGCATGTGATCCTGCTTTCAGGAACTGGGGGAGCATGTGGGAAGGGGTAGTTGCCCCCGGGGTGCACTTGGAGCATCTTGAAGATGGTCCAGAGCGCAGTACCACTTGCGTGACAAAGCCGTCGCCACCCCACTGCCTGCTCCCCAGGTGCTCATTTCCTCTGGTTTTCCTCTCTACTTGCATGCAGTAAATGAGAGCATGTGTCTCGGAGATGGCTCTAAATCCAATAATGCGAAGGATTTAATGTTGCGGCACCCACAGGAAACCAGAGACATGCAAACTCGTTTCTCTCTGGAGTTGGAGCCAACCGGGCCACGACGTTGCTGCTGAGTGATGGCGGACGTGAGCACCCATGAGCAGGCTGCTTCAGAAGGACACTGTTGCTCTCCTAGGGGCTGAAACCATTATTTATTGCAGGGATGTGATATAAATGAACTGGCTTCCCAAAGAGTATTCTCCATATGTTAACATCCCTGCTCCTGGTAGTCTGAAATCCTCCTCCCAATTGCTTTATTCCCACACTCCTTCCCACGTAGCCTGCTGTTGCACTGGAGCAAACCACACCATATCAGCAAAAAGCATTCGCTTGGTCTTGGCAGCATCTCTGCGAAGCAGAGGGGTTTAACTTGGATTGGGGAATAGTGTTAGGACTTGAACCTGAGGGGAAGCTGTCACTAAACACAAGCTGGGAATGGTTTAAAAACCAGAGGACAAGAGAAAGTCATGGGAAGAGATCTGCAGAGGTTGGAGGCAGGTTTAGCTCATTATAGCAAGAGGAGCATCCTCGCTGGGGCCAGCTGAGGCTTGTTTGCAAGCTACAAAGAGAGCAGGCACCAGAGCTGGAGCTCCCTCTCTAACACAGGTTGCCAAAAGTAGTGCCAGGCTGGCATGGTCCCATGGTGACCCTGGCATTGCTGGTCCCCCTCCAGCCTCACTGGGTGTTTTGGGGTGTCTGGGGGGGTTCC
>NW_009211051.1:17061-20658 GCF_000690835.1 Fulmarus glacialis
TGAAAGAAAAAAGAAATATTGCAGAAGAACAAGGTAATTTTGATGAATATCACTCTCCCCTTCAGACTCTTGAAATAGGGGATAAATGTTATCAGGGAAAAATACAACAAACTGTCCTCCCTGCTCAGGTCTGTGAGTAACGTGTTCTCCCGGGCTGGTTTCTCATTGCAGCAGAGCTCTGTGCTGAAGATGCAGCCAAGAAAAAGCCTTATGAGATGCCATGTACTAAGAAAGCACAAAGTCATGCAACTGGGTGAGAAAATGGTGATTTAAGAAGAAAAAGATGTCACAAAATCTATAGCACGCAGGTAAGTACTTTTTTTTTTTTTCCAGTTTTCTTTGTGAAGTCCTGCCTTTTTTCTTGCAGCCCCTGGACTGATCCGAGATCTGCCCAGTATTTGCCCTGGTTACCAGTGTTAGGTTATGGGATGAACATCACATTGCACGCCCACAGAGGAGCAATGGCAGGGGGGGAACCCGAATAATACTCTGTCCTGGTTGCTCCCAGGCCCATCGCAGGAGCCGTCAGAGGCACAAAGGTACACGGGAACCCAAGTTACAGGCTCAGAGGAGGGGACACCGTGGCTGGGCTCCCCCGGGGCTGTCTCAGGAGACCCCCAGCCCCATGGGCCGTGAGGACGAAGGAGCTGGAGCAGCTCTCCTGAGCACTTTTGGCACTGATGTCCCTGCTTTTTGGGGCTGTCCAAGGCCAGCTCCTGGGTGTCTGTGCTACAGCTGCGCTGGGGCTGTGTCATGTCCAGGTGCCAGTGACTGGGAAGACTGGGATCCAGGGGCAGCTGCTGGGCAGACTGTGTGTCTGAAGCCACGCGGGAGGAAAATGTAGGAAATAACACTGCAACATTTAGCAATGGCATAGCAAATCTCAGTGCCAGACCTGATAGGAGGGGAAGGTGACTTTGCTTTCAAACAAGCTTGATTTCACTCATTCGTACTCTCCCTCATGGCCACGTGCGTACCAGCACCAAGGCGCATGGCCAGGATGGTCTGTCGAACAGTCAGCATGTGTCCGGACGGTCTGTCCAGGATGCAGGGGGGACAAGGGACACTGGCTCTCAGCTTCCCTCAAGTGTCCTGGGCTGCAGTTAGGTTGGTGATCCTGTGCTGGTTTTGACTGTGCGTTTCTGCACCCTTAAGGACCCGAGAGCGATGGGAGCTCAGGCACCTCAGTTAATCTCAGCATCCTGGAGTGTGAACGTTGCCGATCTCTTGCGATAACTCACCGCAGCCCTAAAGTGGGGGTGGCAGATGCACTCATTGGATTTGTGCTCACTGTTGGTAATGGGAGACATATCCATCCCCACTGAGAAAAGCAGTTTCTCTTGTTTGGAGATAGGAGAAACACCTTAAAATTAGATTTTATTTTTTCTTTATGACTATTTTGGTACTGGCACTCCTGCTCTGTTTGAGGTCCTTTCTTGCTTCCAACTTCTGCCGTGGCAGCCGACCTACAAAGCAAGCCCCCTCGGTGCAGGGGCTGGGTCCCACATCTTGGATAACTTTTTGAGTGTATTGCTTAGCACTTCATTGTCTCAGATTCTACCAGTGAATTTCAAAGCAAAGCCCTCAGCCTTCTGAGCCTGCTGGGCTTGGCTGGTCCTCAAGCACTCTGTATTTTGGCAGGTGGATCCAACTGCTGTTTGAATATAAAGCAGGAATTGATAATGAGGATCGCATCCGTTCACACTAGAGCTCTCCTCAGCCCTCCCTGCTATTCAAACTGAAGGTGAGCAATCCCTTGCATCCAACTACTTTCTACCTCCTACGACAGCAATCGCAGAAAGCCTGCTGTACACCTTCCCCCTCTTGCATCGTCCAGCAATTAATGCTGGTACCCGCTCCCCCCTAGCATTCTCCACCAATTAATGCAAGAAATAATGTCGTACACCGTTTCCTACAGAAGCACTGCTGTGTTTGTAAGTTCATGTAAGAAGTCATCTAGACCCCCACAGTGGTCGTATCGTGTTGTTGTCTCTTGTTGACTTTTAGCCAGGCTTTGGGCATGGTCCCCACTGCCACGTAAGCAACTGGGAAGGGGAATCCACATTTCTCCTCTGTTTTTTGCCTGCAGTGACCTCCAGCAATGTGTTACCATACCATCTTCCGTGGCCCTGTCCCTCTCAAAGATCAGAGCAACCACCAGCCTTAGTCTGTGTCGGTGACCTATAAACCCAGGCCTGCTTGTGGAAATCTGTCTCAGGTGAGTAATCTCAATTATAAACTGCACAGCCTCTTAGAAAAGATCAGCTTAAAAGCATTTAACAAGTATAGCTGGAAACCCAGTTCCTTCTTTAAAGATTAAACTTCTGAACTGCAGATAATTACTACTCTTCTCCTCCCTTTGATGGCATCTTCTCTCTTAAGCTGTAGAAACAATATGTAGGTGCTTTAAAGTTTAAAATAAATTCATGTCTCTTGGTATGGCTGTGAGTTAAAAAATACCATCTTTGTGTTTCCAGATGAAGAACCCAAGGCAGAGGAGCTGGAGGTGTGTGTTCCCGTTCAGCGGGTGAGTCACCAGCAGAGCCGAGGGCAGCGCTCAGTGCTGCAGTCTTGCTCCGCAGCAGATTGGACCCAAAGGCAGCAATTTTTTTCCAGATCAATTTCTAAGGTATTTTGCAAGTCATTTATTGTAAATAAGCAGGTTCTACAGTCACATCTCATCGCTGTCCATTGTGCAGCCACGTCAGGCTGGAGCTGCCGGCAGGTTCGGTACCCACAGGGTGTCAGGAGTGCTTGACTGGGCTTCCAAGATGCTATATTTTTGCTTTTAAGCGTAAAAACTTAGTTGCCAGTTTTGAATATGCCAAGGAGTTTGAGGGAGTAGCTTATCTTTCTCCTAAAATGTGCTGGCATGGCAGGTTTTTGATGAATCTGCCGAGAGAGTGCGTGGTAAAGCTGGTGCTTGCAAAGCCGGGCCGTTGGCAGGGGACATGGCCCTGGTTTGGGACACTGCTCTGCCGTCCCCATGCTGCTGGGCAGTTGCATGTTCATTAGCTGCAAACGAGCGTACCAGCCATGTTCACAGCCCTTCGGTACGATAGACCTGGAGGTGCTTGGTGGGACTGAAGCACGGCTCCCTTGCGCTCCTTTCTGCTGGGCTGGAGCTGTGAGCTCTGTGCTGCCCACAGGGTTTGGTGCCAGTGGGGCATCCACGAAAGGCGTCTCTGTGTGGAAATGATGGCATGGGTGCTGCCCCAGCGACTGTGGCACTCGGTGCTGGAGGGTCCTTGCAGGGACAGTCCCCTGCAAGCAGGACTGGAGGAGGGCCAGGGCTGGGTGGCAGAGGCAGGCTGGCATGTCCTGCCGAGCAGCGGGCAGCAGATGGCAATGTCGCCCTGCGAGAGCCGCAGAGGCTGCCAGTCCCCTGGCAGCTTGGGGACAGGGGACAAAGTGACCCCCTCGGCAGTAGGTCCAGCTTCTTTTGCAGAAGCCAGAGAGTTTCAAACAGCGTTGGGTGCCTGGTAGAGATGCTGCTTGGCCCTGGGCTAGCTCGGCTCCCTGCTCCTTATGGCCACCCAGGCGAGAGAGGCAAGCGAGGGGGCAGGCAGGGGCACCCCTTTCTGCCCGCTGCCCTCC
>NW_009211051.1:20672-29941 GCF_000690835.1 Fulmarus glacialis
GCTTGCCGGGCAGAGGCTGCTGTGGGGCTGCCCACACCGGGCTGGTCACAGCTGGAGTAGCCCCGAGGTGTAAAATAGTCCATGGGGCAGTATGATTTTGACAGCTGGGGAAACTGAGGCAGGGAGCGTGCCTGTGAACGGGTACTGGAGACACTATGCAGCTGGTCGGGTGTTGTTTTTAGCAGTGGGGTGAAGCTGTTCCTGCAGCTGAGCCTGGTAGCTACTTGGTGTGGCCGGGACATGAGCTTCGGCAGGGTGTCGTGCCTCCTCTCCCCAACTCACCCCAGTGCCAGCGGGTATTTTCAGGGTGCAGCAGGCTGGGGGGCTCGGATGGCCGCATCTCCTCCCCGTGCTCAGGGACCGCTCCTGTGCCCCGCAGAGCCCTGGTGGGATAGAAAGCCGGGCTGTTCCCTGCAGCCGTCGCTGCCTGGCTTGGCCGCGTCCCGGGGCCACGGGGCCATCCCAGAGCCGTACCTCGGGGACTTTGCGTGGCCATGCACTCTTTATCTGATGGGAGGAGAGCCATTGCTGAAAGCGTTTCCTTCTCCTTTTCTCTGGGCAGCTCCATCCCATCCTTTATCAGGCAGGGCTGCTGAGCTCAGGGAAATGGGAGCTGTTTGCCTGCTCGGGGCAGGCTCCTGAGGAGTGGCCGTGGGTTTTGCTGACTTCCCCAGGCTAACGATGTGCTGGCAACTGCATCAGTGGTACAGAAAGCAGGGCTGGCATTGGTCCTGGGTGCAGGTGGGAGCTCCTGGGTGCTGCCACTGCAAGTAACATCAGCAGCCAAGGCACCTCATCGCAGGCTTGTGAAGGAGAGGCCAGAAGGTACTAAGAAATAATTTTGAGTTGTCAAAAGGTGTGCTGTGGGTCCCCTTGGCCTCCCCGTTGCCCGCTCCGGCACATGTCATCTTGGTTTGGGACCAAGCTATTCCCCAGGGAGAGAGGCACTGAACCGCACTTAACGGGGCCATCCTCCGCTCCCCAAGCAGGAACACTTCGAATCGGCACAGGGCCATGCCGGTGCTAAAAAACCAAATTCATTTCTTCCAGCTGAGCACTCCTGATTCAGCATTTCTCCTGCCAGCACTTTACAGCGGGTGTGAGATAACAAGAAGATACTGTGCGCAGAGCGGTGGCAGTTGTCCTGGCCGGGTATCTCCTGACTAGGTGCGATACAGAGATACCGGCTGTGCACTCTCAGCACACCGGGGCCAGAGATGGGGTTTGACAAAAGGGTATGGGGGTCATGGAAACAGGGATGGGTCCTTGTGGTGCCCCTGTTACCAACCCTCAGCTGTATCCCCGGCTCCATGCTAAAGGATGCGAGTACCTTGGAAGGTGCTGGTTTTGGGATGCTCCTTAAAAAAATTAAGGCTTTATGCCAGAAGGCATCAGGTCTGTGTGGCCTGAGCCTAATTTCTTCCTCTTAGGAGAATTCCTGTGGCTCTTTCTTTTTGCATTTACCTAAAGCATGGCATTGTTGTCATCTGTTAGACAACGGCCAGGCTCTGCTGCAGGAGCGGCTGCATTTTTGGGGAAGGAGGAGTGTCCTGGGCTGATACATCCATGAAACATCGCAAACGGTGCTCATGAGAGAGAGATCAGACTGAATGAGAAGTACTGAGAGAGGCACTGAGGTTTTCAAGCTGGGCTCTGCGTTGATGCTGTGTGTGGTTTCATGTGCTCCTCCCCTCTGAAATTATGCTTTGATTTACAGGAGAGACTTGACTTTTCTCATCAGCCCTTAGCTGACACACTTGTCTCAGCTGGAGGAGCGCTAAGAAGACTGAGGCACAGTGTGAAGGCGCAGAGGTCCTCTCTGTCCAAGAGGATGGTAGGTGCGGTATGTAACAAGAAATGGGGTGCGGGTACCCAGAGAAGGGGACTGGCAGTGCTAGAAAAGCCATGGCTAGAAATGAGGAGGAAGGAAACCCTACCTTGGAATCAAGTGCAAAAACTGAGCCAGATCCTTCTCCACTTGCTTTGTGTCCTGATCACCTAGAAGTCCTGGAGAAATTAATGGAGAGGGGAAAGCAATCAAAACTTGAATGCATTGCATGTTAGTAGTGACCTTCCCCTGCAGCGGAGATAAGGAATATGCAGTCTTTGCAGTCAGGGGAAGGAGCCGATTTCAGTCCAGGACCAGGAGATGACTATCTAGCTGCACATTGCCTGTGCCACGTAAACCTGCTGGGGGTCATATTGCTGCCAGTGTTATAAACCTCTATCATTTTCCAGATGCCAATAGGCCTTATCTCTTAAAGTGAATCTTATTAACTACCAGTGGACTTTGCTGCCTGTATGCCAGTGGCCTTTGTGGCCTTTAAGCCTCACTTGAGGTTCTTCACCCTCGAATGAATTGGAGAGGGATTGACAGGGTGGAGGAAAAGAAAAACAAAGTGGTTTCTTCCAATGTGAGCTCCTCTGAGCCGTGGGTGTCCTGCCAGCCCCATGGCTGGGCACTGCTTCAGGAGCAACTGCAGGTTTGCGCCGGTGCGATGGTGGGGATCCAGGGGGGTCTGGGGGCAGACCCTCTGGGGGGTCTGCCAAGCTCTCAGCTTCCTCTGCGCTGGAGCAACCCAACACCTGCAGGGCCTCAGTAGGGCTCTGCCAACTCCAGCCAAGCCAGTTGGGATACTCTTTCTGCCCAAGTTTGGAGCAGGAAGCTGCCCTCACTCTGCAGTTCCCCTGGCTGGTAAAAACGCACACCTAACACTCATCACAGCCGCTAAGTCCACTGGTAGTGGACTTGCAGCTAATGATGCTGTGCTACAGCTAACGTCACCTACTGTCCTGCGAGCAGGAACGTCACAAGGGACCTTTCTGGGCCTTTGATTAATTAACGTCTATCTTTGTGTTCCCAGGAAGGCTTCTGTAGCAAGAGCAGTAATTCACTGAGGTCCTGGTACGGGCGATGTCTCTGCTTCACACCTGATCCATGCAGTTCCTGGTAAGGCTCTTCTGTTCCCTGAGACAGTTTGGACCACCAGCCTATCCTCCCCCTGCGGCTGCTTCCCTCCACTATTTCAAGAAAAAGCAGCACATTTCTCTTGGGAAAGGGAGCCTCTGGTCAAGGGGAAGGGGAACATTATCTTGTCCCCCACGCTGGCTCCTTGTCCCTTAATGCTCTGCCTGTCTTGCCAGGAGGTCCCCCTCCCCGTTGCGTGGGGAGAGAGAGCATTGCTCAAGCCTGGTGGGTGGGACTGCAGAGGGTAGTAGAGATGTCCTGGTTTCTTTAGGTAGCTATAACCTGCAGGTGTGAAGTTGGCTGATGGGACCACCTGAGCCTCTTCCACCAGCTCAGCTTCTCAAACAGCTGCTCTGAGAGCTGTGGTTAATAGCAATTTATCAGTAGGAAAAAAGGTCCTTTCTCTGCCTTGCCTGTGAAGAGCTGGCAGGGAGGCTGGAGGCTTGGCTGCCTGTTCAAAGGTTTGCAAAGCTGCCGAGCCCTGCATGCTGCTCCTTCCTGCATCTCCCTCGGTGGCTGGATCGGCAGAGGGCACTGCATGTCCACGCTTGATCCGCCTGGGAAGGGGGGAAGGTCCTCTCCACCCCTCCACCTCCAGGGCCAGAGGAGGCATGGACCAGCACCGATTGCTCTTTGACCACCAGGCCTCTCCCCCAGCTCCCTGCCAAAGAGCCCTGGGCTGCGGGCCATCTCCCCGATGGAAAGATCAGGGCTGATGAAGGAAACCAGGAGGCACTCGGTGAAATGACGGGCAAATTTAGATCAAACGGCAGGAAATCCGCTCTCTGGCAGTGCAGAAGAGCCGTGCAGTGGAAAGCTCTGGTCTGGCAGGAGGTCATCCAAGACAAACATGGAGCTGCCTTCGGGGTGGACTGGCCGACCGGCAGGATGGGCGAGAGCCGGGGATCTGGGCAGGCGAAGCTGTAAAAGCAGTTTGGCTTTGTGCTCTGCTGCGGTCACCACAGGTGGTCGGGGAGGAGTTCCCACCCTGCCCACAGTGTGCAGGATGGTACTCCCAGCCCATGCAGGGAGCAGAAGGAGCCTTTCTTACCATAGCCTGAGGCAGTCTGCTGGATTTTTTCATCAGGACAGGATATTTATCAGCCTGCGTGGCATCAACATGGTCTCAGATGGATTTGGTGCAGATCGTGTCCTCCTTGGTGAGGTGGGCTGGGGGCCAATGTTTGGAGACAGGCTTTGGGCTCTTCCAATGGGAATATTTGTGTGCAAACATAGAGATAAATGTCCCAGAGGCGACGTTCCCATGATGCCCATGGCAGTAGCTGCTCGCTGGAGTGAACAGGGAGCCAGATGCTACCTCGTGCATTGCTGTAGCACTGTAGGTTTTGTTGCAGTAGTGACTTCTCCTCAGTGGAGGTCTCTTTGGCTGAAGACGCAGCAGTAAAGATCAAAAGGCTCATGGACTTTCTCGGATGGCATGTCCTACTGGCTTTCATGGGGCAGGAAGGGAGAGTGATTGAACTGTGGAGTGTTTCCTCTCCAGTTTCTTCACTGGTTGAAATCTGGGCTTGGCTGAGAGCTCTTGCCCTTGGATAGTGATTTGGCAGTGCCTGGATGACCACCCCATAAACCCTACCTGTCTGGCTGGTTTCTGCAGGGCAGAAGTTACAGCTGAAACAGTGGCTAACCCTGACAGGAGAGCAGGCTTGTGCATCTCCAGGCGGTATCTGTGGTTCAAGCAAGCCAAAGGCTTCACTCAAATGTGAGCTGATGTATTTCTAGCTAGTAGAGGTGATTGCTCCCTGGGAACCTACCTTGGAGATCATTTGTTCACTGCAGCCTTTATCAAGAGAGTGAAGGTGATTTTCCAGACTTGATGTCCTCAGGAAATAGCTTGCATGGAGGCTTTCCAAGACGCTGCAATCTCAGCTATTGCCCTTTGACAGCAGCAAAGATAAAGATACGTGAACCTCCTGCTCAAGGAAGCTCCCTCCTCCTCTTGCACCGCTTCTTTGAGATTAGCATGCAGTCTGCTGCTTCATAGCCTGAGGTTCTGTCCCCAGAAGAAGCAACTGGGGTTTCACACACAGCCCTAATCGCCCATGAAAGTACTCTCTGACTTTTTCTCTTCACCCACTTGGAGCGAGGGCTTGTGTGGAGGTGTCTGAGCTCTGCACCAGTGTGAGAAAGCATCGGGCTGGAGCTGGTTGATCTGCTCTGACTCTGCAAGCAACAGGGATGGATCTCATCTTGTTTAGGCTACCTAAATAAGTAGCTGTTGCTCAGGAGGAGAGACGAGAAAGCTGAGCTAAAACCATGTTCCCTGGCGTGATAATGCCTGAAACAGCAGTGTGTTTATATAGGACTGTAAAGGAGCCAGGAAATGCCGCCAGCCTAGCCGTGAATGTCCTGGTGAACCTCCTGGAGCCCACAGCCCCGGTCTCAGCTCGCTCCCTCTGGCAAGCATCAGACCCAAAAGGGAAGGAGGTCTGTAAGTGGGACCAGCTGGGGAGCTCGAGGCTGCACAGACCTGACATGAGAAGGGCCTGTGGCGTGCCAGTCAGCAAAGATGGAAGCAGAGGTGAGCTCCAATGAGCTCTGGACCATGTCCATCCTGCAGGCTCTCCACCCTCACCCCCCACGGCTCCTTCTGGGAGAGGGAGCTGGGCTCGCCGGCTTGCCATCGGGATGCAGTTTCAAAGGCTTTCCTCGGATGAAGTGTTGGGAAGAGTCCTGGACTGTTGGGTTTAGAGTCCTTGGGCTGATGAATGCAGATGAGACCTCTGCTTACCACAGGCAACCCGCTGTATGAGTGCTTCCAGAAACCGGTTGTGCTTTGTCTTGGAAACAGGTTGGGTTTGGGTCATTTTGTGTCCACTGGTCCCCTTACGAGACTGCCTCGGGGACCTTTCCTCTTGGTTGTTAGGAATCTTCTGCAAATTTCCAACACAGATGTATCTGTGGCCGGCTTTTTCCTCATTTGTTCTTGAGCCAGAGGACAGTGCTGGCACAAACAGCTCTTCTCCCTGCCTGTACTCTTCAATGTTGATTTGAAATAGTCTTTCTTTGGCCTTGGGTTTCAGAGGGATGCATTTCAAAACCAGAAATAAATGGGCTTGAAATATTTCCCATAATTTTGCAAGATCTTGACCCTGTGATAGCAAGATTAGAAGAAAGATAACAACAAAATCAGCATTCAGGCTGGAACCACTATTGTTAAATAGACAACACTGTAAAGCCAGTACTTCTTGTTTACAACTGAACTCATGAATTTTTAGATATTAATGTATGAGGGATTGAGTAAACAACCATTGTGCCTCTAAGGAATGAGTCCCAGGCTGTCCTGAGCTGGAATACTTTGTACTTTCCTGATTGCCTTCCAAGAATTTCAAATTACTTTGTAACAGAAAAACAAGCCTGCTTCACGAGACGTTTGTGAGGTTCTTGGGCGGCCTTAATTCCTCCACACTGTGATGTGGCTGGTTTTGGGGCAGAGCTCTGCAGCTGGGTACCGTGGGATGCTGAGCGCATAGGTGTTCGTACGGAGGTGGGGACTACGTGTGAGGAATAAACTACTCGGGTCAGGAAAGTCAGCCTGGATGTATTAAAACCCTGCTGTAGTGCGCAGGTCTGCAACCAGTGTGTAGCCCTGTCAGTCCCCGTTCCCAGTTTGATGGCCACAGAGACATCACAGACACTGGCCCAGCAATCCTGTGACTGCCATGGAGAAGGAGAGGTGAAGGCACTGGTGGGAAGTCACACAGCAGGTCATGGCGAGAGCCAGCAAGAAAAGGACTCTGCTTGCCTAACCTCTAGGAGCAGCTAGGATGCTCTCAGGCATAGGCCCATGGGAATAGCCACCAAGGACCAGGTGGCAAAGGGACGTGTGGGTAGGCCATGTGCCCCCTGTGCCCTGGAGAGACCATGCCGTGCTTTCCAGGGAAGCTACAGACCCTGTTCTATACTCATGGGCTCTCCAGGCTTACCAGGGTGTTTCTGAGCATGGTGGCCTTGACACCGCAGGCTGTGGTGCACTTGCAGATTGTCCCTTATTTCTGGCTGTCCTACGCTGAGCGAGTGCTCTTCAGGAGCAGCCAGCCTGTTGCCTAGAGTCCCTCCAGCCAAAAATACCACTTGGGACTGGAGACCAGCCTGCTTAATGTCCCTGCCAGCCGTGGGCTGCCCAAGTGCCATTTGCCTAGTTTTTGAGCCGAGACCAAGAGCCAGAAATGGAGACATCTTTCCGTTGGTGCTGGTGGCTGGGGATTGGAGACAGGACATGGAACAAAGGCAGCTGATGGCCTGGCAGCCTGGTCCCTCCTGGCCAGCCCGGGTAGTCCTGTCTTGGGCATCATGGCCAGCACTTCGGTAAAGCAGGCAGGATGGGTCCCTTGCTACCTGGGTCGTTCTTGGGTTTGGTTTCCAAGCCAGCAGTCTGGAGCTGTGGAAAGTCGTGAATTTGGGTTACCAAACCATCTGCTGGCTGCATTCTAAAAAGCAATTAAAGCAAAATTGTTTCCAGCCCTTCTGTTTCCAAGATGTAGTCTAAAGAGAGATAGCCAAGCCAGGATGTGCCTGATCCTGCCACAGCTCCACGTATGAGTTAATTTGATCTGATCCCTATGCTGTGCATGCTGGAAACTGAGGAGTTCCCTACTGAGGGCTCAGGGAGCGTGCAGGTAAACAGGGCTGCTGTGCTGTTAGCACAGAGTTTGTGTGATGGTGAAACCCAGGAAACGGGCATTTTGATACTTTTTTTAATTGCTTTTGATCAGAAATTATTAAACAGTAAAAAAAAAAAAAAATGTAGGAAATAAGAATACTTTTGCATGGTAGAGGATGATAGTGTGTTGCCAAAGACTGATGGATGGCAGGTCTAGGTGGTGTTGGATGGAGCTGCTAAAGCAACGGTCTGGGGAGCTCTTCCCGGGGTGCCCCTCAGGGTGGGGGGACTGGTGGGGGCAGAGGGGGCATGGGGCCCTTGAGAGCTGCCTCTGCTCATGCACTGGTTCCCAGTGACCTCTCAAAGCATGAAACTTTGCTTTCTTCCTTTTCCCATGGTGAAAGGCACGCAAAGAGAGCAAAAAAGGAGTAGGGATGAAAAGAGAAGGTAGGGTGACATCGTTCTTCTTTGTCCTCCTTTGGCAGCTGTCACCTTGCCAAATCAGAGAATAACCCTGTGTTGGAGGGGAAGGTGAGGCCATGCCTGATGGCGAGGGGCATATACGTAGAGGATTTAATTTTTTTTCCTGGGTGTTTTTATGTCCGCAGGGTTTTCATTTCTGTTCTGCTGAGAGGTCATGTCCGGGAGAGATGGGGAAATGAGTCCTCATAACGCATGCAGGGCATGTGTTTGGGGACGCCCTTATGCCTGGGGACTGCTTGACAGCCAAAGGTGACGGGATCAAGATGCCCTTACAGAGGGCAGGGACAGTTTGCCCTGGTGCTTCAGGCTGTGCTTGGTGGAGAGGACGCACACCCATGCCATCGGTGCCGAACCTCTTGTGACTGCCCCTGTGATGCTCTGGGTGCGAAGCAGAGAGAAGTGGGGTCTGGTGTTACGGAGCTCAGATTTGGGCCGAAGCATGTCCTTTTTCCAGCAGGAGAAGGTAACGTGCCCCAATACTGAGTCTTGAAGAGGGTGGGATGAGATGAGATGGTGTTGGGTTGAGTCTGGGGACCACGGGGTGCTGTTGGGACACATGGTGACCCATGCTCTGCCATGCCAATGACCAGCTGACTGTAGCATGGTTGTGTATCGAGGGGCTGCCCAGGTCTCGTATCTTATTTGACAGGGGAGGGGAAAAAAACCCAACAGGCTGGCAAGGAGGCAGGAGAGGGGTCTTCCACAATAAGTGGAGGAGACAGCGCAGCTGCAGGGTCCCAGAGAGGCTCCCAGAGAGGTTTACAAGAAAAAAGCCCCGAGCGCAGCACCGGGCCAAGCCGGCAGCTTATGTAAGAGCTGGCAGCGGGGCCGGCGGTGCGGAAACCCAGCGGGCTGCCCGCGGGGCGCAATCGCCTTTGATTTTCTCCTGTTTGCTCAGCAGCTTTCATGCGGCGGGGGAGCGGGGCGAGGGCGCGAGATTCCTGCACACTGAACTCCTCTGTTTCTCTCGGCAGCATAAACAGGACATAAAACAAAGCCCCGAGCCAGCCCTCGCCTCCGAGGCAGCGTGCTGCCAAGCCCCCTGCGGGGCAGCCCATCCCCTCCCCATGTGCTCCCTGGGGAGCAGCTGCCCCATCCGGGGTGCCGCAGCCTGGGATGCGGGGAGGTTATGGGAGCCCACCCAGGGGGGTTTCTGAGCGCTGCAGCCATTTTTGTGGCTGGGGGGGGGGGGGG
>NW_009211051.1:30078-31126 GCF_000690835.1 Fulmarus glacialis
GACACGGTGGGGAGCCCGGCCGGGTTGGGGGTCCCCTGCAAGGATTTTGCTGTGACGTGGCTACCCCACAAGGTACAGTCCCAGGCAGTGGGACCGAGCCCTGTCTGACGCACCATGGGATGCAGCGGGGCGAGGAGGGGGTCAAACGCCAGTCCTCTCTCTGCAATGGGCTCTGTGCATGGGGTTTCAATGCTCCTTTAAAGCTGGGTTGCTTTATTTATAACTTCCCCTAAGGAGTAATTTCCAGGCTCTCTTGCCCCCATGCTAGATGCCTGTCAGTGACAGAGGGCGATGGGGCTGACCTCAGCCCTTTCCCAATGCAGTATTAGCTAAGCTGGCTCCCCAGAGATGCGCCAGCCCAAGCCCACGCCAGCTCCCCTGAATTTCCACAGAGCCACGATTTCACCACTGCCAGCCTGCTGCGGAGCAAGGTGAGAAGGCAGGGAGCAAACGCTCACTGCTGGGGTTTGAAACACTTCCAAGAGTTTCAAGTGAGGGTTGCCTTGGAGCAAAGTGTCCTGTAACCTCCTTGGTTGGGGAAAAGCATTGGCCAAGTGCGAGGCTGCAGCAAAACTCCTAGGAAATGCTATCGCTGCTAAAGCAACGCAAAGGGAGGATGGTTTGGTGCTGCACCTCTGTCCTGGTTGTCTGTCCTGCTGGCCGTGGTGGGCGGCAAGGTCCCCTCTCCTCCAAGGCGCTGCCGGTGAGTTAACCTGAGCTGCCCTGCCCCAGCCCTGCCACACTCCTGCTGCTGCTCTGTGCAATGGCATTGCCGACTTCTGCTCCCAAAAGGAAGAGCTTTGGCAGGGAAAAAGCCGCTTGAGCAGAAAGCTGTTTTCCTGGCTGGGATCTGGGGGCTCTGAGCCGCACACATAAAAAACCTATTGGAAATGCAGAGGTGGGAAAGGCAGGCGCTGCCCGCTGCAGCGTTGAGCCTGGAAAGCTGGGCTGGCGTGGCCTTCAGGGTCCCTTTCTTGTGCCCAGATGGGAAGAACAAGCTGGTGGCTGGAGCTGTATGAGGACTGGGGTCGGTGAAGGCTGGGGAGGT
>NW_009211051.1:31280-36109 GCF_000690835.1 Fulmarus glacialis
GCTCTTGGGGCGGGGGGGGGTGCAAACCCTGGGGCCGCTTATCCAAACCTCTTGGCCTGGGGTTTTGTGAGAGCCGGCTTTCTCATAGGATTCCCACTCTGGGCTTGATGGGTTGGAAATACTGCAAGAGCAGCCCTTTTTCTGTTGGTTTTTTTTTTTCTTTCCCCCCTGATGTTTGTGTCTTTCCACTTCCGTCTCTGGCCAAGGCGAGCGGTGCCAAGGCACAAGAGCCAGGCACACCCAGAGGGAGGAGGAAGCAAAGCACCCTCATCCCTCAGGAAAACGGGGACAGAAAGCAAATACAGCGGCCGGGAGCTAGCAGGAGGGTTTGCTTGCCGGCTCCGGCCGAGGGATGGCTCTCCTCAGGGAGGTCCATGGACTCGAGGCAGGTATCATGGCTCCAATTCGGCACTTCGTCCTCTGGTCTTGCACTGATGCCGGTTCACCATGGGGGAGATGAGGAGGATCCACACTCGGGGTGCACCCAGGGCTTGACACCCTCCCGCTTCCCAGCCTGCCGGTCGGGTCTCCCTGGCCCCGCTTTGAGCCACAATATGGGCTCAAGCTGCACGAGTTGAAAAGGCTCAAGCTCTCAAAAAGCTGCGCAGGATCAAAGCTTTCTAAACACTCAGGGCATTTGGCCTAGGAGGTTTTGTTCCGACTATTTATAGCAGTTGGGGCCAAGCGAGTTCAGAGTTGGAGGCAAACTTTTCCAAAGCTGGGGGCCATTTGGATTAGGGAGGGGGAAAGGGAGTTCAGCCAGGCCCGTTTCCAGCAACCGTTGACTCCTTCCTTTAGGTATGTGTTGCTATCCGTGACATGCTAACAACAGCTCTGCACAGAAGTGCCTGGCCGGGGCTGTAAAGACTGAAACAAAAATGTGAGTTGGCTGGAAAGGAGAACATGAAATGGAGAAAGTTTCCAAACAGCAAAGCTGTAGCATTTGAAAGTGAAAACTTTCCTTACCAGCTTGTTTTCATCCTTTGATCAACATCCTTCAATTACAAATACACTCGTATTTGTAGGGGAGGCTGGCGATGATTTTAGGGCAGACCAAGATATGGCTTCCTGAAGCCTATGCCATGCTTAGAAATGGAGAGGAGGGGTCTTTTTATCTTCAAGGTGAATTCTTTTTGTGCTGTCACTAAAGAACACGTCATTTTTCTATGCTACCCGCTATAGGCAAAGCCAGGCTTAAACTCCGAGCAAGCAAACCAACCAGGACTTGGTTGGACAACTCTTGAAATCACATCATGTTTGAAGCTACAGCCCTTGCAGAGCATGAAGGCAGAAGCTGGGGTTTTCCTGTCTGCCAAGTGAATTGTGCTAATGATGATGTTTAGTCGTGAGGAGCATGAGCAGCATGCTTTAGATACACACCACAGCTTTTTGCGTGCCTAGATCCACTCTCTTGATTTAAGGCACTCAGTATAGGTTATAAAAATATCCCTCTAATTACCAGCAGCTTCCCAGCATGCTGTCAAACCTCTGCTGCTCTGTAGGAGCAGTATCTCTGAGTTTCTCCCTAAGGAAAGGGTGCAATTAGGTTGGCAGGTAATTATAATCAGCCTAATAAGGGATGGCTCGAGGGAAGTGAGTTTGGCAGCTGGGTGGTGTCCAGCCCAGGTGGGCTGTTATGGCGAGCGATGTTATGCTCTTTCCTGGCAAGGGTGGTGCAGGTTTTCTGCACGCTGCAGGAGCTGGGTGCTGTGTCAACAAACACAGCCCAAGTCTACCACGTGTGTGCCTCAGGTTGTTTTCAGAGAGAGAAATGCCATAGCTGGAAGGTTTCCTTCCATCTCTGACATCCCCATCAAAGCCTGTCCTCTGATGCAGAGGATGCCCATCCTTGCTGTGGATGGTTGGACTGCACTGGAGAAGCCAAATTGTTGTTCTTCAGGGAAGGCTGCAAGATCTCCAATGGACTTTGAAGAAAGAAATGATCTGTGTGTGGTTGGAGAGTGGGATGAAGGTGGGTCTGGGCTGACTGCACATTAGGCGGCCATGGCTGGTGTTACAAGGGGAAGCATCAGGCAGAAGGAAAGGTTTCTCCTGAAGCTACCCAGATGTCAGCCTCAGGGCCTGTCTTGTTTCATATTTCTGTGAATGACCCAAAAAAGTAGAAGAGCAACGTTGAGATGTGTGAATGAGGCAGAGCTGAGGGGATATCAGTGGTACAGGAAGTTAAAGGTGTTATAAAAAGAGAGTTGGATGACCTGGAAGACAGGAACAACAACAACAACAATATGAAGCTCAGCAGTATAAAACACAAAGTCTTTGAGCTTGAGTAGCAACAACATATGATAAGATAGGACTTCACATGTTCTGGAGGTAACAGAGAAGGTCTTTGGACTATCCACTGATCTCACACAGTACCTCTGAGCCACTGCCTGAGTGCTGTCATGCAAAAGGCAGATGCACCCTTAGAGGACTCTGATGACAAGGCTTCTCTGTTGACCTTAAAACCCTCAGGGCAAGAGCCACCAAGACCTCCACTGAAACAGTGGGTACAAATATGATTATCCTTTCCCTAGAAAAAGTTAGAGTGGAATGAGTGCAAAGCAAATCAACTGTCCTGGTTGCTCCAAGGGTGAAATAGGTGTGAGGGTCAGATGTGGTTGTCCTTCTCCCATCTTGGTTTTTCAACATGGCAGAGGCGGGCTCTGAGCCCATTTTCCACCCTTACCCAGCAGAAGAAAATGTTCTTCTCATTTTTGCCTCCTAATGATGACAATGACCACTCACCTCTTGTTTTGTATGTGTCCTTACTATGAAAGACCGTTCTTGTGCTCGGTGCTAATGTTCCCAACTCTTGGCTTGGAAAGGGTACACTGGCCAACTGGCCAGTCATTCATTTCGCTGAGAGGCTGGCTGTTCTGCAATTAACAGACAAAATGCCCACCACTGTGGTTGGAAAGAGGTTTTAATTAAAATCCCTTGGTATTGGCCTTGGCCAGATTGTGGAGTGAATGGGAAGAGGTCAGAAGGCCTGGGTCAGTGTCTTGGGTCACCCTAGGAGAGTGTCCACTGAGCTGAGGCTGAATACAAGGAAGGACCTGGTTTATAATTGCATGGGCTTTTTTTTTTCTTTTTTCCCTTGAGTGACCTGCCCAACGGACGATTGCAAGTTGATAGGAGCACAGATACTGCCAGCCAAAAGTTGGGACAGGTCCACAGGTCGTTTGAGTCCTAATGAGGAACCATGAATAGAAGCTCACATCACACAAGTGAAAAACACCTCACCCTCTCCTCTAATGAGCACAGCTCTCCAACTGCTTTTGTCTTGGGCTTTGCTTGGCTTTCAGAGATGCCCGGGGCTGGATCTTCCAGGCTGGCCTCCAACCTGCTGTCACCTACCCCATCTTCTCTCTGATGGCCACTGGGAAGGTGCCTTGCTCTGCCAGGTGGCCAAGGTGGACCTGCAGCAGCCCTGCGTGTTTATGATGGTGGCATGGGTAAGCGAAGTCCTGGGAGGGCGAGATACCCCTTCAGGGGGATGTGGTGGGCCCCGGTTGTCTCCCCCAGGTGGAAGTTGCCCTCCGTGTGGTTGCCTGTGATGTGCTGGGCTCTGGACAAGCGGGTACGTTGTTTCATGTATGGTGTTCCCCACCAGTGCTGTAACTGCAGGTGCTACGCTAATGAACGAGTGTCTGCTCCTGCCGATGTCAAAGCCCATTAATTAATGCAAAGGTCACGTAATAAGCGGCAGAAAACTGGAACCAGGATGGGTTCCCCTGTCATTCACATGGAGCGAGTACTGCTTGCTTCCATGGTGCCAGCCTATTTATATTCCCTTTGCTCAGGACAGGGTGATGGACTTTCTGGGCTGCACGCTCATGAGCAAGCAAAATTAAGAAATATAAAAATCTGAATGGGTGCCAGCCCCACAAATTGTCACTCAAAGGCCAACACGAGGGTCCTACCAGCCCGTGTTACCCCTTGACACGGAACCAGGGCCCTGAAGCCACATAGATGCTCTTCAAAACTTTACTCCAAAATCTCTTTTATTTATTCTAAGATTGCTAAGGTAACTTTTGGGGGAAAAACCCCCCTTGGTTTCATGCTCCAAGTCTTGACTCCTGCACCCTTCCTTCAGCGCGGTACAGACTTTGTCTGGAGGTACCCCAGCCCCTCACGCAGGAGGATGGAGCATCTGGCACAGGGAGCTGAGAAAGGATTTTACTTTTTTTTCTTGGGCTCTTGCCTAGAGAAATCAATTGGCTTTCACATGTTTTAAGGAAGAAAAAAAAAAAAAAATCCTTTCCTGCTGCCATTTAAGTTTTTGTCTCCTGCTTTCAGATTTAATTTTGTGCTGTCAAGCTGCGTGGGAGCACTGAGCAGCTTTGGAGTTTCTCAGCCCGTGCTGGTGATGGAGGAGATGTCGTCCAGGTGAACCCAGACTCTTCAGCTCAGCTACACCCATACGTGGTGGGGATGGTAGGGAGGGAGAGGGGGCAGTTTGGGTGGCTGGGGCTGGGAAACGGCTGAGAGCCCCAGCAGTGGTGTGGGGTGGCTCCAGGGACTGGTCAGCGGTGGCATTTAGGGCCATGAGTACCCAGGTGAAACATCTCGATGCGTTCCCTGCTGGCATCAGTTTAGTCCCGTGCAGGACCAGCCATCTGTGCAAACGCAGCTTTTGGGATGAAATTAGCATTTTGGGGCAGTGGCAGGGAGATTTTTTTACTGTTTCCTGCGAAAAATGCTATTTTAAATGCACAAGTGTAGCAGACAAAGGGCTTGACTGTGGTTTTCCCTTTTCTTTCAATCCCCTTTCTGCACAGTGACATTTTCAACTTCCAAACGCTGTTCTCTCTTTTTTTTTTTTTTTT
>NW_009211052.1:0-4414 GCF_000690835.1 Fulmarus glacialis
GCATAGCCCCGGAACCCGGGGGCACCCGCCGGCCCGCGGGCACCCGCTGCGCCCTGCGGTGCACACAGACGGAGGCACCGGTTACACCCCAGCCCAACGCCGTCTGGAGCAGGGTCCGAGCAGCCGCCCCTCGAGGGGCTTCAACTACACCGAGTGACAGCTCTCGCTGTCTGCTTTGCAAATCCACCCGGAGTTTATTCCACATCCCGACCTCTCCTAGCAAAGGCAATCGCCTGAGTTAAGGACATGTCTTGCCTGGGCAGAGCGGCACTGCAACATGGAAAAATTAGGATGTAAATGGGATTTATCCTGCAGCCGAGTGCAGGGCATCAATAACACATCTGTTGCTCTGTGCATGTCAGGACCACGACCACAAAATGCATCTCAGGGCAGCACAAGTGCTCCTGAGCACAGGGCGGTTCCTGGAGCCCTCTGACCTTACAGACACCTGCAGATTTGCTCTGCGAAAGCAGAGGAGGGGGAAACCAAATGCCCTGGTCCTGCCTCAGGCAGACTCCGACAGCCGAGCGTTAATTGCACAATGGCCACGACACTTCTGCACGGTTTTTAATAGCTGTATTAAAATCCCTTTATGAGCTTTGGCTCTAGGGAAACCAAGGAAACGATGACTCAGTTACAAAGCTATTGCAGGGCAGGACCCAGGAGACACAGCCCGGCACTCGGGCTGGCAGAGCTCACTTTGTGGCCACCCCCTGGGTGACACACAGCCCCAGCCCCAGGCTCTGCTGCTCCATCACAAGATGCCACCAAACTTTTTTCCCAGGGAAGTTTTGCAGTGGCAGGGCCAGTACTCACCGCTGGACCGGGCTTGCCGCCATCTCCTTTCACTCCGTCATCTCCAGCAAGTCCCTGCAGTGATGTTGGGGATTTAGAATAAGCCCGTCACCACCATGTGCTTCGCGCTCAGGCCCTCTACAGGTATTTTAAGCATCCTCTCCCTTGTACCACGTTCAGCTGGCCAAGGCACATGCCCAGGCAGCACCTGGGAACCGCGTGGGAATGAACATGATGCGATAGCAGAAACGGGTCTTCCACAAGGCATCCCTGGGTGCTAGACTGAAATGGTCTGATTTTTGGAGTGGGGGCATGTAAGTACCTCCTGGGAGTCAGTGCCAAGATGTGAGGCATTAAAAACTCCTCCTTGCTCTGCCTTGGGCAGTTAAGGGACAATAAATCCTTTGGCTTTGGTTTGCATTGGAAATGGTGAAACACTGGGGAAGCCTTTGGCAGCTCCCGGCTCTACAAGATCCCAGGCATCAGTACCTCTAATCCAGCAGCACCAGCAGGTCCGTCCATGCCTCGTGGCCCTGGATCTCCCTGGGGAAGAAGGGGAAACAGCTCTGTCCCCAGCAAACCCCTTCCTTGCCTTGTTGACTTTGGATCTCAGGCAACAAGGCAGGGAATGTCCCATGGCAGGTCCCCCAGGTCGCCAGCCTGCCCAAGTCTGACCCAGCTCCTCCACCACAGCCAGCCCCACCACATCCCCCATCAGCCAGAGGCAGAAAGCAGAGCTTGGGAAAAGATCAGAAAAAGGCATTTCACCCAGAGATGAAGGGTTGGAGCCATCACCGCGCCGTACCTTTGCTCCCTCGGGACCGTCAAGCCCAGGAGGACCTCGGAGACCCGTCCCACCCTGTTTAGGGCACAAGCAAAGGAGCCCCATTGATTCAACCCTGCCCAGTGCTCCCAGTCACAGCCATGTCCCCCCGCCCACCATGCCAGGTCTGTGATTAGCTGAAACGGGAGGAGGGACACAAGCTGACTTACAGACCGTCCTCTGGCTCCAGCAGATCCCGCAGCTCCGGTGACGCCGACCTGGCCCTGGGACACAGAGGGAGACATGCTTAGCAGGGTCCCAGCCCGGCTGGGGACAGGAGGCTGGAGTTTGGCCGGAGGGAGCATTAACCTGGACTGCCCGGCAAGTCCAAACTGTCCCTTTGTGCCAACAAGACCCAGTTTTGGTATCATGCCCATGAGACACAAAACTCCCTAATTATGGAGATTTGCCAATTCCTAGTATTTTCTGCAGCTCCTGAAGCCCAAGGTTTCCCGCCAGGTGTGAGCCCCACTCATTGGCACCCAGCACCCAACGGCCAGCCTGCAGGGATGCCGGGAGCCCGGTGGGCTGAGGCAGCCCCTCTCTGTACTTGCCAGCAAACCTTCTTGGCCCTTCTCTCCTTTATGGCCTTTTTCTCCAATTTCCCCCGTAGCAGCTCCTGGGCCAGGCACTCCAGGAAGGCCCCTGGGGCCAGCATCACCCTGCTCAGGGATGGAGAGAGATGTCACCAGAGAGAGGAAAAAGGAGTAGCAATTAAATGAGCTTCTGCATGGATATGATGTGATTCACCCTCTCACTGGGTGCTGCAGACAGGAGAAGTTCACCCTAAGGTGCTCAGGAGAGGTGCTGATGCCAGATCTGAGCCCCACATCTCCAGTGGTCCTCAGCCGTGGGGACATCCCTGTCCTGCTTCTGCCCTCACCATGCCAAACTGAGCAGCAGAGGCTGAGCAGGCTACGAGTGTCCCCAGCGTGTTGCAAGGAGGGACAGAGTTAGAGGCACTCCTCACCTTCTGTCCCTGCAGTCCTGGCTCACCCCGGTCTCCAGCATCACCAGCGTCACCCTGCCCCGAGGGGAAATATCGGCATCAGATGCAGCAGCTGCTCCCCAGCCCCATCCCGGGGGGGTTAAAAGCCGAGCTCTGACTTTCATGGGCTTCCCCACCCTCCTGTGGCCGGGATTTTGGTGCTGGATAAGAGATGGCCCCGCAGCTTCACCTGAGGCCACCCCCAGCCGTGATCCACGCTAGCCCAAAAGTGAGTGAGGACAAACTATGGCGCACAGCCAAGCAGCAGCTCCCCCAGCAAGAGGACCCTAAAGCATCAGCCCCCTCCTTCCATGGGGGCACCTCAGCCTGTCTGTGGAGAAAGCCATAGCAGAGCCAGTGCACCGGGTGGCACACCTTTCCTGTCCCCATCCCGTCCCCATCCCCTGGCAGAGGACCACCGTGGTGCCAGCCAGCACACATACCTCCTTGCCTTGCTCCCCGGGCCTCCCCAGTGGCCCCTCCGGCCCATCGTCCCCTGGCTCCCCAGGGCTCCCTCTGATGCCCGGAGCTCCGCAGGTTCCTGCCTCTCCCTGGACAGGACAAAGACGACCAGGATTATTCTTGGCTGACTTTTCCAGCTGACCCTGGCTCTGCCCACCATAATTTCTCACCATAGCCCCAGTTTTCCTTGTACCAGGTACCAAAGCCTTGAGGGGATCTGGACCCCCTACCACACCCAGCAACATAAATCCCCAGGCATGAGGATGCAGGGGGAGGATTTCAAAAAGCCCCACGTGGATTTAGGTGCCTAGCTGCACCTGCAGCAGCAGGACCGCCGGCGGTATCACCCCCAGCACCCAGCGGGAACCGACCTGCTCGCCTTTGGGCCCCGGCTGACCCTCCGCTCCCGGTGGTCCCGGTGGTCCCTGGGGAGGAAACAGACAGCCTGGCCCTAGCACAGCTCATTTACACCACATTGCTCAAAGCCTTTGGCTCAGCTAACGTGGACACAGCTTTAACCTTCTGGATTAGTTAAGGATCAACAACTATTTCTCTTCCCACCTCCGCAGAAGGCACGCAGGGGGAGGCAGGCTGGAGCAGCCCCAGCCGAGGGAAGAACAGGATTCCCCAGCTGACGTACCTGCTCGCCATCCAGCCCGCTGACGCCAGCTTCCCCGGGATCTCCCGCATCACCCTGCCAGAGAACACACAGACATTAGGACAGGCAGCCGCGGTGGTCCTCCACGCAGGTCCTCTGCACATCCCGCCGCCCTGGCCCCCATAGGAGGGCTTGCAAGGCTCTTCTCCCACCTCACACCAGACACGTAAATCCACATCCCACTAGGCAAAGCCAGTGGCCAAACTGGGAGGTGTGCTTGCACCTACAGCCCAGGGGAGGAAAACCCTGCTTTGGGCAAGTGGAGCGACCCCAAGGCTCTGCCTGCCTGGGCAGCTCAAGACTCACCTTCTCTGTCCTTACCTTCTCTCCTCTCATCCCCAAAGGCCCTTCAGGTCCGTTTGGACCTTCCCGTCCCTGAAAACAAACAGTCCATATCAGCAGCAAGGCACTGCACTAACTCAGGAGGCCTTTGCAGCTCCCAAGCGTGGGTGGCAGGAGCTGGGAGGCCCCAGCACACCACGTCCCCCCTGGACAGAGAAACCACTCGTAGCTTCTCAAGCCCCCTGTTCCAGCTTCCCTTTTCCTTCTCTTCTTGCAGGTGCTTATGGGAGCTCCCTTAAAAGTGTTGCACCAGCAAAATTGCTGCACTGGGTCCTACCAGTGGAGAGCAAATGCCTGAGGCAGGAGGTTGTGTTGTGCATCAATTGAAGGAGCCACATCTGCACCC
>NW_009211052.1:4440-4813 GCF_000690835.1 Fulmarus glacialis
CCCGCCGCGCAGGGGCCCCCGTTTCCTCCTGCCAAGCCAGGCTTTCCGGGGACGCCGTCCAGCCCCCGCATGCCAGGAATTCCCTGCAAGGCCAAAAGGCCGCTTAGACACTCCAAAATGCAGTGTGGCGTGCAGCTCCAGGGAGGACAATGCAGGCGGGAGCCCCATGCCTGAATCAGATGGGCCACCATGGGGTCTGCAAGGTACCACCCGTGCCTGATGGGTCCCAGTGCCTCATCACTGTGGGTGCAGGAGGGCACTGCTGTCCCCATACCCAACTTGTCACCACCCAGCTACCCATGCAGGGTTTGGGTCATTCTCTGCCCCACAAGCAGCCCGGGGACGAAGCTGCCTCCAGAGTGGGCACCTATCT
>NW_009211052.1:4850-6115 GCF_000690835.1 Fulmarus glacialis
CCTACGGAGCCTCGCTGCAAGCTACAGCTCTCCCACTTACAGGCAGCCCTGGAAGCCCTCGAGGACCCGGGTCTCCCGCTCTGCCCTGAAACAAGAAGGATGCTCAGCAGCGTGGTCATGGCAAGAACGCACAGGGGACCCAGAGCAGGGAGGGGCTTCGCTCGGACAATCCCCATGTGCCCAGGCCACTTCAACGGTGTCTGTGCAACATCAGGACAAAACCCAGCCAGCAACAAGCGCAAAGGGGTCCGGGATCCATGCTGCTAATGCTATAGGTAGCACACGGTATATATTGCAGAGTATTGCCCATCCGCAGAGGACCGCAGCAGAGGGAGCGGAGCGAGCCAGGCACGCGGGGAGCACGGCGAGCCCTACCTGGGAGCCGGGAGCGCCGCGTGGACCGGGGGGACCTGGCACGGCCTGGGGGAGGAGAGAGCCATCAGAGCCCCGTGCCGCAGCCCTGACTGCTCCCCTCTCCCTAGTTTAGCCCCTTGATGCCGGTGACAAAGATTTCCCATTTTCCCATACCCAGCCCAGCAAAGGTGACTTGCTCAGTGCTTCGCCGATGGGGGCTGGAGCTGCCCAGGGCAGCAGCGAACAGCACTCACCTTGGGGCCAGCTTTTCCTGGAAATCCCAGTGGGCCTCGGGCTCCCATTTCTCCCTGTTAGGAGGCAAGAAAGATTTCCTTTCCTCCGTATGTTTTAATGCAGTAACCTCTTAAGGGAAAAACAAAACAAAACAAAAAAACCCAAATATGTATCAATGGATACCTCTGTTCAATGTGCATGAGCGTTTAAGAAAGCAAGGCTAAGGGATGGTAGGGATATGATTACTAAAACCCCCGCAAATTGCATCAGTTACCATTAACTTTTACACCGTCCGCGGATCCCACCCAAACCTATCCATTGGGTTCAACAGCCCAACCCAAAAATGTTTCCAAAGCCTGGACTCCCACGCCAGCGCATCCTCTCACTGCTGTGCTGGATTTCCCAGCCCTACCTTGTCTCCCCTGCGCCCTGGCCTCCCGCGGTCGCCGGCAGGTCCGGGGTAGCCCTGGGGAGAGCATGGTGTTAGGAGGCAGCCGGGGCCGCCCAGCACGTCCGGGGTTTTGGGAAAAGGCAACTGCTGAGGCTGAGCTCTTGCCCGGGGAAAGGCAGGACCTCGGGCACCGCAGGAGCCCTGGCAGGAGGGCGAGTGCCTGGCTGGAGGCTCCAGCGAGCCTCCCCCACAAACCCGGCCGCTGTCTGCAGGCAGACAGCACCGT
>NW_009211052.1:6144-9861 GCF_000690835.1 Fulmarus glacialis
CGTACCCCGCTCCGTAGGCAGGGCTATCACTTACATAGGTGCCAACAGGTCCTTGCGGCCCCTCTGAGCCAGGCTTCCCAGGCAGCCCCTGCCAGGCAAGACGAGGACATTAATGAACCCTCTGCTCCCGGGATGCGGGCAGGCATCTTCCCATCCTTGCTGTCCTCTCTGAACCCACAGGATCCCCCCGGGTCTCCCCGTGGCAGCCAAGAGCCTGTCAGGGCTATTCACCACCATCACTGCTCCAACCAGCCCTCCCGGCATGCTGCTGGCCCCCCCAAGCCCCAGCTCTCACCTTTGGGCCCAGGGAGCCCGGGTCTCCGTCAGGTCCAGGTTTTCCCAGAGAGCCCTTTGGAAATATTTAGGGAGGAAGTGTCAGTCAAAAGGCTGAGGTGAGACAACCCCCACCGAGCCACCACTGCTGCCTTTGTGCTCACGGAAAGGCATCGCCTGGTCCAAACTGGGTTGCTGGGGACAAACCCTGCCACCGTGGCCCATCCTGGTGGCTCCTGCACACCAGCACCCCATGGCTGGCTCTCCGGCAGGGTTGTCACTGGGGAAGGTGACGACACTCGCTCTTGGGATCATCACCAAGCCCAGCTGAGAGCAGACTCTCAGGAAGGAGCTCTTCCAGCTGCAGGAGCTGCTCTGCGTCTCCATCCAGAGCAAGGACATGGGACTGTCCTCCCTGAACCCATACCACCCATTTCCACCTGAGATAGAGCAAATGCTTTGATCCCCTCCCAGGACCCAGGACCGTGCTGCTCTTCAGCCACCCAGGTGTGAAGGGTTTCCATGGGCTGCTGTCCCCCATGGAGACCCTGCTAGGCTCGGGAAAGCTGCAAAGTCCCTCCGGCAGGCTGATTCCCTGAGGAAATTATTCTGCTCTTCCCTAGCCCCAGCTATTTCTGCCACTGAGACTTATGTCTTTTAACAAGAAGTTAAGATCAGGTCCTACAGATGCCCTGATCCCCTGATGGTTCCCAAGGTGGGAAAGTCCCATATCCCCCACCCGTAGCACAGCCCTGCTGACTTCCCACCTAAAAAAATGCAGAGTTCATGCAGAAGGAATGTTTTTTTTTTCCTTACTATTGATCCAGGAGGTCCTGCGTGCCCACGGCCCCCCTGCAAGCCAGCAAAACCCTGGAGGAAAGGGCAGAAGATGAGTGATGGAGGGAAGGCAGAAGTAGGAGGGATGGAGAGGCTTCCCCCTGGCAGCGCGTGGTCCGAGACCAACACAAACCAGAGCGCAGCACCCAGGGCCAGGCACAGGCGAACGGCTCAGCCTGTCGAAGGCAGCGCTGGTGCTTTCCACTTCAAACCAGCTCTTTGGTTTCTCGTTGTTGAAGCACCACGGTTGTGTGTGCACACGCACACAATGCCCACATGTGCATCTAGACAGCGCTGTGCAATGCTAACAGCAAACTCAGAGGTGCGTCTCTGACCCAGAGCAGAACATTTTTCATATTTTATTTTGAGGGACGTGCCAAATTTTTTTTTCTTTTGCATTTCAGACCAAAGATAAACAAATATTAGAAATCCTGCAGATGGGAAAACTTGTTGCCAGCCCGGGTCTTGCTGCTGGACCTGTTTTGGATAGCAGTGCCAGGGATGAGATACCATTTTGCAGTAGCCAGTTCTTAAATGCACTGCCCCATTCCCTCTCCTTGACTCTTCAGCATGATTCTCAGCAGGTCCCTGCCTGCAGCCGCACCCAGAGGAGCACCCTCCAGCTGGTCTTGCCACCCACCACCTGCGCTCCATCCCATGGACATGCTTTTGAGGCACATCACCAAGGGAAGAGAGTCGAGCAGAGGGGAGGAAGGACAGAAATCAGACAGCCATGCAGCTCTACTCACCGGAGGTCCCCTTCTGCCCAGGCTGCCCATGGTCCCTGGGGGACCCTGCAGGACAAGGCAGGTGATGATGAGGATGGGGAGGCAGAGGCAGCCTCTCCCAGTCCCACCATGCCAGCCCAGAGCCAGCAGATGCACATCATGGCAAGGTCCAACATGGTGTCAAGGTCTTGACCCGCATGGCCATGGGGACGGTGGGACTGGGAAGTCCCCCTCCATCAGGTTCAGCTCCCCTTCTTGATACAACCCACCACCCCAGCCCTTGCCCGCAGTCAAGTACAGAGTGTAGGATGGGAACCTGTGTACCAGGCTTTCCTTCTGCGCCTTCTGCTCCCGGGATGCCCCGCGCGCCCTGGAAGAAGAGCCTCATCTCAGGAAAGCAGAGCCCAGTGGCAGGGTGCCCCCATCAAGGGCTCATCCAGCCCCAGAGCCACCCTCCACTATTAAAAGGTGGCAAATCAATGGTGGCATGGTCCCCAGGGTGCTCGTCGGGTCTGTACTGAGCCATGGGTTCGTTAGTGCGTGGCTCAACCCTGCACAGCTCCTGCAGCTCCTCCCTGCTCCATCCCACCTTTGGAGAAGATCGCTGGGAAATAACACGAGTGTGGGAGGAAACTCATTCCCACTGTGAACACCTCGACCATGTTTTTTTTCCCCTCTTGCCCCAGCTATTTATTCCTGGCTCCTTCACCAAACACGACTCTGAATAACAGAGAGAAGTTGTGGTGTTGGGCAGGTGGTTTGTCAAAACACTTCATGCAATGTGCAAAAGCCTGAGCTGCTCATTCCCAACTTATCCTTTGCAAATTTCCAAGCAAAGCCTGACTCTCCGATCTGGCCGCATCCCAGGATGCTGCTCCCCATCCCAGTGCTGATGGCACCACATACCAGCACAGGGACGTGGGTCATCTGCTACTTACGGGCAGCCCAGGGACTCCGACCAGCCCACGCTGACCCACGCGGCCCTGGAAAACAGGAAGCATTAAGAAAAGCATCCTTCTCCCAGCAATAAAGCTGCAGGTTTGGAGGCAAAACTGGTGCCCGAAGATGTCATGGCTCAGCCCCAGCACATCCCAAGCCACCCAGCGAGGGGTCTCCAGGGTTGTTTCAATCTCCCACAGCCAAAGATGCTCCAAGATTCAGCTACAAGTACCAGCACCCCATTAGTTACCCGGGCTCCCCGTGGTCCTGGGCTTCCCTTCGGGCCATCAGGTCCTCGGCCTCCCTAAAATTCACACAAAGGGAAACACAGTCATTTTAGCCCCCCCTGCAGGTCTCCCCCAGCCCCTCCACCCCGGCGAGCACCCATGGGACTCATCCAGCCCCCACCGTGTCAGCAGGTCGGCACATGGCCGTAGTGGGACCCTCCCTGGGGGGGGGCATGGTGATGCTGTCCCCTGGGTGCTGGGACCCACGCTGGAGGTCATGGGCAGGGTGGCCCCATCCCTGCCCCATCCGCACGAGGACAAGGGCAGCCTGGGGAACCAGGGGACACAGCGGCAAACACCAGCGCTGACCTTGGGTCCCTCGCTGCTGTTCAGCCCCGCCGGGCCTATCTGGCCTTCTTCCCCCTGCCAGGAGAGAGGAGAGGAGTCGGCCAGGGCAAAGGCAGCCTCTGATCCTCTGCCTGCTCCCCCAGCCACGGCAGCCACCGTCCCCCTGCTTTGTGTAGGGGAGAAACACAGGGAGCATGGCCGGAGGTAACATTAATTACGTAGCAATGAGACCTGGGGCACCAGCCGAGCTTTGAGGTGGGGACAGGGGTCGTCCCCCATCCCTCAGGGTTTATAAAACTGGCCGGAGAAAGAAAGCTTAACAGGTTCAGTGTTGGCCCAAAGCAGCGCAGTTGAGTATTTTCATT
>NW_009211052.1:9889-14350 GCF_000690835.1 Fulmarus glacialis
CCAAGGCTCCTGCCTGCTCGGTTACAGCCCCAGCGGGGCAGGCACAGCCCGGACCCCGGCTCCAGACCGACGCCGTGTGAGGGCAGCACTGCTTGGCCGGGTGGAAGAGGCACCGCCTGGCAGCGAGATGGGTCGTGCTGCGTCTCCATCTCTTGGAGAGGTGGGAGGATTCGTTTCTCATCCTGAAGAGTGAATGTGAGAGCAGATGCAGGCAGACATCCCAAAAGCCCTCCGAGGGGGAGGGCATCACACGCGGGGGATGCTGCAGACCAGAAAGGTGGGTGTGAAAATATAACCCCCTCCTTCTCCTTCTCCTGAGAAGCTGGAAACTGCTAGAGATAAGCAGCCAGCCTGGCTTCACTTCCCAGGTAGAAATACTGATCTGCAGCTGGGTTTGTCCATCCTGAGAGCTGACTCAGAGCACGCACTGCAGGAAACAAGCACTCTACAAATTGTGCCTTGTTTCTGTGGTTCTTTGAGTGCTGCTGTGCTCGGCTCTCAGGAGGATCGGGACCAGGCAGTGTAGCTGGTGAGAAGCAGGGCAGTGGGCTGGGCAACGGCAGCCCTCCGGAGCTGCCAGCACAGGCTCCAGGAGGCAGAGAGCCCGGCAGGAGTCAGGGATGAGCATCAGGAGAGCGATCTGTAGCCCCGTGCTCTCAAAATACCTGCGAAGGGTGCTGACGTGGAGCAGGGATTCAGCGGGAACCCTGCAAAGATGCTCGGGCAGAGGCAGCTGGGAAGGACTGGAAACCCCCTGCCTAAAGCTGCCCTCTCCTCACATCGCTGAACCTACCAGCTAATTTCGGGGTTTTGATGCCGGCACAGCCGGAGGGGTCTGGAGCAGCCGGGTCACAGCTCCGCTCGTGCCAAGTGCTGCGGTGGTGAGGGCACCTGCGACCCCGAGGTCGCTTTGGGCAAAGCTCCCCACGGCCGACCAGGGGCCAGCGGTGCCCGAGCAGCATGGAGGGAGATGCCGTTAGAGGGCTCCCTGAGCCCGCACCAGCTCCCACCGCCCCAACGAGCAAGGAAATACCAGTACTGCTGCCAGGTGGGCTTTCGGCTGGGGACAGCCCAGTGCCTTCAGCCCGCGGGAGGAGGAAGAGGGTGGTGGAGATGCCAAGGACACTGGAGGGGAGCCAGAATTAGGCGCTGGGAGAGAGCAACACTGCAACGCGTGGCTCTTGGGCAGGCACCAAGGCATGCCGTCCATCGCCCGGGCTCAGGAGCAGGCAGGAGGGCTCACCCCAGGCAGGGCTGGGGCAAGAAGCACTGCCCATGCTGCCTGCATCTCTCAGGGCTGTCCCCTCCCCATGCCACCCACCTCACAACACGACACTGGACACACGCATGTCCCACCACGTGACACCCTGACCAGCCGTGGCACTTACATCTGGTCCCTGGGGCCCCGCTGCTCCTCGGGGGCCGGGAAAGCCCTGCAAGCCGACCTGGCCCCGAATCCCTGGGGGCCCTTTTGCTCCTTGTGCTCCGCGTGGACCCTTGGAGGAATAAGACACAGCATGTCACAGCAGGGCTTGCAAACAGGAGTGACAGCCAGTGCCTGGGGCTCCCCCACCCGTGGGCAGGAACCCCCCCGGACAGCCCATTGCTTGCTGCCCTGACTCGCTGCACACCCGGCCTTTGGGGCCACTCTGGGTGAACACCCCACGACCCTCCTCTGAGAACATCCCTGGGGCACCAACAACGGGACAATATAACATTTTTAAACAGCCAAAGCAAGACGGAGCAGGGAAGGATGAATCAGGGGCAGCAGCGTGGTGGGATCAAGCACAGTCTGAGCTGCCTGGCTCTCATGGTCCCCAAAAACAAATGCCCCTGGGTCCCTGGACATTCACAGAAACTCATCTACCAGCTGGAAAATAGCACATTTGAACAATGAAAGAGGAAGCAGCTCGAGGAATCCCCCCTGCAAGCCTGGGTACGTGGTACCTTGTCTCCTTTGGCTCCCAGGTCTCCCTTGGCTCCACCCGGACCTCGACAGCCCTGCAAGAGCAGCAGAGATGGAGGGTACCCTCAGAAAACCATGTTATGCCACTCCTTGCAACCAAAGCATGCTGTGATCTGATTTTGGCATCGAGGAAAGTTAGTATTGCCTAATTTAGATCAGGGCTTTCCTCCCGATGGACCTTTTGGAGCTGGGAGCAGATACATGCTTCTCATGGCAAGGAGGCTCCAGAGCTTCTGGGTTCATTCACCACCAAACCGTTAGTGCCCTCAGCACCCCGTGCCAGTCCCAACCCCAGGCTCCCTGGTAGGTAGGACACCTGCAGCAGCCGGTGGTGGCATCCCAGCTGCACCGTCCTGGTATCAGCACAACAATGACGACCACCTTGTCCTCATTACTGTGTTCCTTCACACAGGCTAAAGCACTCCTACTTCCCTTGTGCCTCCCCAAAGCAGACAATACCTTAGGACACACTGTCGTGTCTGAAAGCTCCTCTTATTACAGCAAGGCGAGCCCAAGCGCAGCTCTGCCTTCCTAAACAACTGCAGTTGCCACCTATTCAAATGTCAAGCCCAAACACAGGCAAAGAACATGAAGCTGGTGCTTTGGGCTGCTCTAAAACGGCTCTCCTGCATCCCAAGCAGGGATGGCATGGGTGCCATCACTCACCCGGTCTCCTTGGGTGCCTTTTGAACCTGGCAGGCCAGTAAAGCCCTTCAGAGAGAGACAAAAAATGCAAGTTAAAAAAAACTCAAAGGAAAATATTGTATGCACTCGTGGAGGCTGACAACCCTCCCACGCTACAGGGACAGGAAGATGCTGATAAATGGGAGACACCAGTTTAGCTCTGCAGAGTTGCTGCTGCTGATGATGCCATGGTGGGATTTGCTCCCCAACAGGGACCAGGGGATGCATAAGCCCTCCCAAAGCTGCCCCCACTCACACAGCAGCCCCCAGCACAAGGACGAGGTCCTTGTTAGCCTCCAAAACGCACCACCCACGTCCCACTCTGCATCCCTCATCCCTTTTGCAAGCACCAGTTTTCAGCTCTGCATGTCAGGGTTTCAGCACATGAGAAGCAAATGCACCAAGGGCCGTGCTCAGCCGGGACACCGTGGGTCAGGCAGGAGGAAGGCCAGGCTGCCCCGGCCTCCTTACCCTTTGGAAAGGGCAGCTCAGCACCCAAACCCCTTGGAAAAGGGCTGTACCTAATTGCACACCAGGGAAGGGATAGGCAGGGCCAGGGCTGGGGCATCTCTGCTGATAAATACATAGGGGAAAAAAGAAAAAAAAACCAAAAACACCATAAACCGAGGTCCCTGCAAGCAGCAGAGTCAGAGGAGCTTTGGATTTTGGAGATGAGGAGCTTGGCCATAGGGACGTGGCCATCATCCCCATCAGCCTTTGTGCCACAAGCACTGCGGGAAGCTGGGGGTGGCGGGGGGGAGCAGGGCATTCCCCCGCAGTGCTTTGGGGGCCTGCGAGGGGGAGGATGAGAGCATCCCGCACCCAGCCACCCTCTCCCATGGACTTACCCCAGGGCCCTCCTGTCCTGGCTGTCCCCTCAGCCCGGGGGCACCATCTGCACCCTGCAAGAGGAGTGCTGGCATCGGCTCGTGCTGCGCTGGGCAGAGAGCACCCAGCCCCACCGCGTCCCCTTCCCAGGGCTGCCAGGGACCTCCAGGCTTCATTTGCGAGGTCTGCTGCAAGCGCTGCCCACCTCTCCCCTCCGAAAGCAGGGGCAGGGACACCTCACCCCACCTCTCGGGTCCCTCCAGGGAAAGCCCTTAAGCCCAGGCTTCATCCCCACCAAGGTCAAAGCGAGCGAGCAAGAAGCTCTTACGATGTCTCCTTTGGGACCAGCGGATCCCTCCATCCCAGCTGGACCCTGAGGAAAAGCAAAGGCGGTTGGAGGTTTGGGAGAAGAGGGATGTTGCTCGCTGTCCTGCCCTGCGGATGAGACCCCAGCCCATAGGAACCCTGCCCGGCGCCCCAGGAGCTGCATCTCACCCCAGGGACCACATCCCCATCACCTCACCCTTCCCTTCACCCCCCACCTGCACGTCCCACCCAGAGCCGGGGCTACAGCCAGCAGCCTGCCCACAGGACATGGCCCTTCCCACCCACCCACTCACTCCCTGGTGGCCATAAAGACCCGCAGGGTCATGGACTTCGTGCCCATTTGCAAAGCACATGGGGGATAAGTCCCAGCAGCTCCTTCCTCGCTCAGCAAGCACATGGAGGGGGGACCCACACCTCAGAGACATGGTGGGCTCTGAGCCAGGACAGCACCCACTTACCTGTGTGCCCCTGGGGCCGGAGGGGCCGCGTCTCCCCTGCAAGCCCTGTGGTCCCTGCAAAGCAGCGGGGGATGAGGAGCTGCTGTTAGAATCAAATCCCTGCACACATTGTGCAAAGCCTGTGGTGCAAAACCTCTCCTGGGAAATATTGTGCTGCTGAGGAGCTCCAGGGCTCCCAGCCAGCCGGCGTGAGGGGAC
>NW_009211052.1:14392-15444 GCF_000690835.1 Fulmarus glacialis
AGAAAGGATTCCCACCCCCGTCTCAGTCTCTTTGCAGATTTTGGGGTGGGTTGAGATCACAGCCTAGCTGGAGGAGACCCATCCAGGCTGGGTGACCCTTGGGACACCCTCCCATCCCGGCATCCCCACCAGCTGTCCCAAGACACCCCATCAACGTGAGGTGCTCATCCCTCAGTGCAGGCATGTACCAACGTACCTTGGGGCCCCGGGGGCCAGGCAAGCCAGGAGGGCCCATTTCTCCCTGGGGAGAGAGCACGGAAGGGACGGGGTGAGTGCAGTGGCCGGAAAAATCCCAAATAGCAAAGGAGGAGAACTGGGGCAGACCCACCTGAGAGCCATTGATGCCTCGGCATCCGACTGGCTGGCCCGGCTCTCCCTGCAATGCGAGAGCATGCTCAGCCCTGCGACCAGGAGAGATGCAGGAGGAGATGGGACGGGGACCCCCTAGGCATCTCCCATGGCAGCAGAAGCAGCCCCGGGCTAGTGGGGATGCTGGGGGGGCTTTACTGGCGTGCATGAGTTTTCAACACCATTTGTCCTTTTGCAATTTTTTCCCCCCACTACCACGAGGCTGTATTTTAAGCAGACGCATCTTTTTCAGGTGTAAATGAGCACAAGGGATGAAACCGGGCAGGACACAGTGGCTCCCCCCCCCCCAAAGGCCGCCCCCCACCTGCCCCGTGGTGGTCTGCCCCCTCTTGTGCTGCGAGCCAGACGGCAGCAGCTCCCCCCGCGTTTCAGCGGCGGTTTGAACCGAAAAGCTGTGACTTACCATGGGGCCGGCAGGGCCCGGGGGACCCACTGAGCCACCTTCTCCCTGGAGCAGGAGAGAAAATGGGGGATGAAGGGATTGAGAGCAGCCCTGCGGAGAAGGACTTGGGGGTACTGGTGGACGAAAAGCTGGACATGAGCCAATAATGTGTGCTCACAGCCCAGAAGGCCAACCGTATCCAGGGCTGCATCACAAGAAGGGTAGCCAGCAGGTCAAGGGAGGGGATTCTGCCCCTCTGCTCTGCTCTGGTGAGACCCCCCCCTGCAGTGCTGCATCCAAA
>NW_009211052.1:15513-17979 GCF_000690835.1 Fulmarus glacialis
GGCACCGCCTTCGTATGAGGAACGGCTGAGAGAGCTGTGGTTATTCAGCCTGGAGAAGAGAAGGCTTCGGGGAGACCTTATCGGGGCCCTTCAATACTTGTAGGGGGCTCATAAGAAAGATGGGGACAGACTTTTTAGCAGGGCCTGTTGCTCCAGGACAAGGGGGAATGGTTTTACACTAAAAGAGGGTAGATTTAGACTAGATATAAGGAAGACATTTTTTACAGTGAGGGTGGTGAAACACTGGCACAGGTTGCCCAGAGAGGTGGTGGATGACCCATTCCTGGAAACATTCAAGGTCAGGTGGGACGGGGCTCTGAGCAACCTGATCTAGTTGAAAATGTCCCTGCCCATGGCAGGGGGGGTGGAGAAGATAATCTTTAAAGGTCCCTTCCAACCCAAACTATTCTATGATTCTAAAAGATGCTATTTTTCTAGCCTGTTTTGCTTTGATTCTCTCCTTTTAGTCTTCACATCCCAAATTCCCCCCTTTCTTTGCATCAAGCATCAGCTACTTGATGTCCCTTCGAACAGTTACCTGGCCAGCCCCTGGCTCCCTCACGCCCTTCGTGTTGGAAGGTGCTTCCAGTCACCAGCACCAAACCACTCCAATCTTCCTTTTAAATCCTCTGCAAACCCTTCCCTGGCTGGGATGCCTCCCAAAGATGTGGCAGCAGTTAAGCTTTCAGTGTGCTGAGAGCAGCATGGAAAAACCCAGGTGCTGTCAGCCTGGGATTCATCTCAGCTGAAGGTGGTCACCTAAAATAAACCGTGATGCAATGTGCTCTGCAAAGGCTCATTTCTCTTCATCACCAGCCAGAAGACTGAGCTGGGATGCAAACGTCCATGTGGGAGATGTTGGAGGAGAGGGGAGGCTCCTGCCCCCAACATGCAGAGGGACAACGTGCCTGGTTGCTCTGGGGCAATATCCCCATTAATAAGAGCCACCTCCATACAGATGTAGTTTAGGTCCAGCTCTCGGGGAAAAAAAAAAAAACCAAACAAGGATTTTGTACGAGCGAACCACAAAACTGTGCCAAGGACTTGCAAAGCCCAAGTCCTCCCTCCTCAGACCCATCTTTCCAGTGGGGAGCAGCAAGCTCCTGCACCTTTTCAGGGAGGGCTGGTGACACAGAGAAAGCAAAACCACTCACCTCTGGCCCCACGGGACCTTGGAAGCCCATCACACCCTTCAGACCTGACATCCCCTGGGAGAGAAGCCGGGAGCGGGGTGTCAGCGAGGTGCTCACCCCGAGGTGGCAGCTGCCTTTGTCCCATCCCTTGCAAGAGGGTCAGGGAAAACACAGAGACCACCAGGGCTTTGCCCAAAGGCAGGAGAACGTGGGCTGGAGCCAGGGATGGAGCTCGGGGCCATTGCAGAGAAGCAAAGGGGTCGGCCCAGGAAAGGGGATGGAGGGAAGGAGCAATCCCGGCACGGCAGGGCGTGAGACACCCCCGGCTTCCCCGTTAACTCACGTGAAGCCCAGCAGGACCTGGCAGGCCATTTTCTCCCTTCACCCCCTGGAAAAGCCAAGAGCAACCTTAGCGATGGAGGAGAGCATGACCTGGGGCTGGGGGGCAGCGGCAGGGAGGGAGCAACCCCCTGCCCGACCCAGGCAGGGCTGCGAAGAAGAAGGACAGACACCCTCACCTTCACTCCCTTCTCTCCTTTCTCCCCAACCGGTCCAGGGTCGCCCAAGAAACCCTGAAACGGGAACAACAAGGACGTGTGAGCCCCAACTGGACCATCAGGAGCTAAAACGTGACTGCTGTGCCCCGAAGGACTGTTGGTATGCTGCAGGGGGATGCGGAACCTCAAGCTTGTGCTAAATGAGGCAGCCCCAGAAGAAAAGCCTGGCTGCTTGTCCCCAGCACAGTGCCCACCCTGTTGCGGCTACTCCACTCCCGTGTCCCAAGCTAGTGTTGCATCACGCCAAACGCAACGGTGACACGGAGGTGTCCCAGCACCCACAGGGCTCGACGGGGCTTTCCACAGCAGCGCTGAACCGGGTGGCAGGGCCATGCCCATCGCCTTGGAGCACGCCATGGTGCCCTGAGCTGCACACAGCGGCAGAGGGGAAGAAAAAGAAAAGCTTCATGAGCCTGTGTGAGCGGTGCAAAGCTTCACGTGTCCACAGCTGCCTAGTGCTCAAGTGCAGAGAGGTTGAGCCCAAGGGCAAGAGATTCTCCATCTGGATGCTGGGATGATGCTCACAGGCAAAAGGGTACAAAGTACGGGCCAGAAAAAATATATGATAAACCGTGTGGGATTGCTGTTTCAAAAAGAAGAAATTGGGTTCCAAACATCTCAATATGATCAGACCTCGGAGAAGCCCAAAATCTCCTGGGCAGCTCTAAAAATTTTAGCTAACGCTTGCCTTAAAAAGACTGGGTGGGAGGAAAGAAAAAAACAAAAGGGCACTAAACCACTAGCATTCCCTTTTTTATGGACATTTTTGTATCCTG
>NW_009211053.1:0-62143 GCF_000690835.1 Fulmarus glacialis
CCTAAACAATTCTATGATTCTATGAATGTTTCATCACTTGTGACGGACATTAAGCTCAACATAACCAAAATGGTCATGAACTTAGAGTTGATTTGGATAAAGAATAATCTGAAGCTTGTCCAAATACTGGCGAAGATGTGCTAGAAATGGGCGGGGAAAAAGCTGGAGGGTTTTATTGTAGATTTTCTATCAAGTAAAACTGGGCAGAAGGAGGCTCAGGCCATCACCCACTCTGTTTCTAAACAGCAGGCAGGATCAGCAATACCTGAAACATTTCTTGTGCTCTGACCCCTTCCCTGACCTTCAAAGGTAAAATCCTATATTATTTCTGTTTTTTAGAAATAATGACCGTCTTATTCCATCATTTTGAACAGACTTCCTGTTATTCAAGACCTTGCCGCAAATCTCTTGTCACTTCAGATCAGTCAGTCTGTAGGATTCCTCTTGGTTTGTACACTGGGAATTGAAATATTAGTAAGTATTTTATCCATATGTATCAACAGGGTATCTCACTGCTAGCATTCTACCCCTTTGAGGAATTGTAAGTTTTATTAATGTGCTTGTTTTTCACTCTTCTGTTGGATTTTTTTTTTTTTTTCATTAGGTCTTCAGCTTTTTCTACCGCTCTACACTTACTATTGGTCTTCTTGTCTTTGCTGGCTGGCCAGTGATCACACAGCTGTGGGTTCAAGCAAAGGTACTGTATTGCTTTGCTTAAAAAGAGCATTTTAAATGGCTAACAGCTGATTGCATCTTAGGATGTTGGGACTGGTCTCTTTGGAATGTTGCTTTAGATTCTTGTTCAGTTATGCTCTTATTCTGATCTCTGTCATGAGCAGCATGTAGCAAGGCAAGGGAGTTAAATATGATCTGGATAGATCTCTTATATGAGAAGTAATAAGACTGCTTAAGAATTTCAGGGTAGCTATGAGTTAGCTATCAGTTTTCTGTTCTTAATGATAACTAAAAAATGCTTGACTTAAAATCATATGAAATACACATAATTTATCAAATTGTCACAGTGACAAAAGCATTGACGTGCATGATTGGTGAAAGTG
This sequence comes from Fulmarus glacialis, assembly GCF_000690835.1. NCBI lineage: Eukaryota > Metazoa > Chordata > Aves > Procellariiformes > Procellariidae > Fulmarus > Fulmarus glacialis. The sequence goes on from NW_009211053.1 coordinate 1,059, forward strand.
CCACCATTTAAGTAATATGATCATTTATTGAAAAAAAAGTACTAATAACTGAAAAATGCGTGTCAATTCATATTGTCTGCAATCAACTGGCACGCATCATTCCTCAGGGGCAGCTTTCTGTACGGTTTTCCCCAGGAAAAAACGTCACTTTGTAGATATGGGTATGAAGTGGCACAACCTTTAATATAAGAGGCTTTTCTTCCATTAGTTTATCCAAACATCTCTTATTTCACAGGATACTTAAAACCTAAAGTTCTGGTGTAACATTAACATTTTAATTAAAACAAAAAAAATTGGAGTCAAATTGCCAAGTCTTGCTCTGCAAGAACTGTCAAGATGGAGGCTTGTATTTATTTACAATTTTTTTTATTGTATTTGAGTAATCAAGTAACTTGTCTTAAAGCTGGATATACACAGAAGATGTTTTGCAGCACTGAAAATTTCCTTTCAGGAACTTGAGTCTGACTTGAGCTTGAAAACTTGAAGTGATATAGCTCTTAATATCTTTAGAGTAAAATACCTGGGATAGGGTTGGTTTTTTTTTCCCCTCCTAGCAAAGAGTTTAGAGAACTACTTAGACGATTATGGTGGTTAAATCAAATGGCATTCACATTCAAAGACTGGAAAATGTTACCATATTGCTAGAGAATGGGTGATTACTTAACTGCTGCAAACTTCTGATGAGATTAGTTTTATTCCTTTCTTCCATAAGGTTACTCATCAGCTTTCTGGTGACTGCAATGTGTGTGAAGGCCATACTTTAAGAAAGTGTTTTTAAATATAAACTTAGCTTTAATTCGCATTGTCTTTGATAGGATTTTGACAGCTGTGTAAATGAGATTCTTTTCTGTATTAAATTGAAGTGCTGTAATACCAATGACCCTGTGTCCTTTTTTCAGTTAATTTTACTCTTGATAGATGCAAGGGTGTTCTGCCTGTGGGAGATGCTAGTAGCCATTAGTAGTTCACTGAAGTATTTTTTTTCTGATTAGACAATTGTCTGTCCACATGACCTCCAAAAAAATCCCATTTGTTTTTCTTCTTTTAGGCAACAGCATTGATGTGGACTTTTCTGTGTGTCCTCCTGGCAATATTTCCTTTAATGCCTGTTGTAGGAAGAGAACCAAACATTCCTCTGGTGTAAGAATCTCATGTTGTTCTCTAAACTTTTTATTTCCCTCTTTGATATTCAAAATTCAGGCTGAGGAGTTGTATTACTGAAAGCTGGCTGAGACAGGTATTGAAATTCAGAATTTAAATAACATGATTATAGAGACCTCAGTTATTCACTAATGTGAATGAGAACAGACTTTTAATTCTTTTGACACATCCATTTGCTCTTTGCATTATTCTGTAATTTCTTGTCGAGGGAAACATTTCTCACAATACAAAAATTTGCAAATTTTATGTGAAAATAAAGGTCATCATTAAAGGAGGAGCTTCACTGGGGTGCAAACATGGTAAATAGCACTGAGATATGTGAATAACAGCATTTATTCAAAAGCCATTTACTTTGACAGCATCTTTCTGAATTCCTCCATCTAATTTTGAATAATCTGTCTTTGAATAGGACTCTATACCTAATGAGATATTCAGGGAAATAGAACAGATAGAATAGGCAGAGCTCTCTTCTTCCTCAGTGTCTCCTTTGTCTCTTCTTTTTCCACTTCTGCTTCTCTGTTCTGCATTTTCCTTTCTGGTGTTGCCTGTCTAATTTTCTACAGTTGTTGATCTGCATTTTTTTCTAGTACATCTTTGTCGTCTGTCCCTCTCCGCTTGTGAGCTACTCTTTCATCATACAAGCAATTCTCTCATATCTAGATACAATCCAGATGGTTGGCCTGAAGGCGTTGGGCTTGTGGTATCGTTGTAGTTACTGCAGAGGGAGACTTGAATTGACCTAGACTGCAAAGGCTGCTTCTGCTGTCTGGCAGAAGATACTGTGCCCCATCAGAGCCAGGGTGCCTGATCCTCAGTAAAATACAGGATTTGAGCAGTAGTATGTGATTGCAGATAGAATTGTGAGCCCAGATATTTCCAAAATTACTTACATTCTGCCCTGATATTTTTCACTGTGATTTAAATCTATCTATTGAAAACCCTTCTTAGTCTTGATGCTTGGCATGTTGGAAATATTCAGGACAGATTTGCTTTGGCTGTATTACAACCTCTCAGCTGTATACACACGTATGTATTTCTGCTGGTCCAAACTGATTTTTTTTTTTTTTTATTCTTTAGAACATTTGAGCACAGCTTAGAAATCAAAATGGAATTAAATTACCTTCAGATCTTCCTCGCTGACACTTCTTTACATTCACCTTACCCAGGCTATACATCTTCCTATTTAATCTTCTAATGAAACATAGTACCTCTGAAACAGTTTGCACCTGTCTGAATCTTGTCAAGGGAGTTTTGAATCTGAAAAGGCTTGAAGCAACAATTAATATATGTATATGTGACACTTCAGGATATTGGAGATAAGGAGATGCTGGGAGAGAAGATACAGGAGGGAGAAATTAGAGTGCCAATGAGAAATAGGGGCATTTATTAAACCTGTTCTTGAGCAGAGGCACTATATGTCAGGTCAGGGCTTCTTCAATACATTAATAAAACTTGTATGGTACAAACAGGGAGCTCCTGACTCAACTCAGTCATAAAAAGGAAGCATACAGGAGGTGAAAGCAGAGTCAGATGACCCAGGAGGAACATAGAGATGCTGTCTGAATATGCAGGATAGGTTAGGAAAGCTAAAGCTCTCCTAGAGTTGACTCTGGTGTGGGATGTAAAGTGCAACAAGACAGCGTACAGCAGCAAAAGGACAATGTGGCCCTGCTGCTGACTGGGACGGGGACCTGGTGATAAAGGACATGGAAAAGGCTGAGGCCTTCTTTTGCCTCTGTCTTTACTGGTAAGACTGGCCATTAGGAACCCCAGCCTTCAGACTGCTGAGACCTATGGGAGGGTCTGGAGCAAGGAAGACATAACCTTAGTGGAAGAGGATCAGGTTAGGGAACACTTAAACAAATTGGACATGCACGAGTCTATGGGCCCTGATGGGATACATGCAAGAGAGCTGAGGGAGCTGGCCAATGTCACTGTGATCATCTTCGAAGAGTTGTGGCAACAGCTGGTGGGAGAGGTTCCTGAGGACTGGAAGAAAGCAGATGATGTCACTGCTATCTTCAGAAAGGGTAAGACAGAGGATTCAGGGGACTACAGGCCAGTCAGCCTCACCTCAATCCCTGGAAAGGTACTCGAGCAACTAATCCTGGAAGCAAACCATTTCTAAACATATAAAGGACAAGAAGGTGATTGGGAGTAATCAGCATTAAGTTATGAAGGGGAAGTTGTGCTTGACCAACCTGGTAGCCTTGTAAGATGAGAAGACTGGCTCAGTGACCCAGGGGAGACCAGTGAATGTTGTTTATTTTGACTTCAGCAAGGATTTTGTTACTGTCTCCCATAACATCCTCATACACAAACTGATGATGTACACGCTAGATCAGTGGACGGCGAGGTGGACTGGAAACAGGCTTAACTGTCAAGTTCAAAGGATTGTAATCAGCGGCACAAAGTCCAACTGGAGGCCAGTCACTAGTGGTGTACAGCAGGTGTTGGTACTGGGGCCAATACTGTTTTAACATCATCTTGGCTTAAATGATGGGATAGAATGCACCTTCAACAAGTTTGTAGGTGATACAAAACTGGGAGAAGTGGTTGATGCAGCAGATGGATGTGCTGCCCTTCAAAGGGACCTCAACAGGCTGGAGAAATGGGCAGACAGGAAGTTCATGAAGTGCAAAGTCCTGTACCTGAGCAGAAATAATTTCCATGCACCAGAACAAGCTGGGACCGACTGGTTTGACCACAAGCCAGCAATGTGCCCCTTGCAGGAAAGGCCAATAGTATCCTTGGCATCACCAGGATGAGGAGGAGGAGGGTGATTATTCCTCTCTACTCAGCCCTGACGAGACACATCTGAAAGTGCTGTGTCCGGTTCTGGGCTCTCCAGAAAGAGAGACGTGGACATACTGGACCAGGTCCAGAGAATGGCCATTAAGATGAGTAAGGGATTAGAGCATCTGTCACAGGAGAGCAAGTGAGAGCTGGGACTGCTTGTCCTGGAGGAGAGATTGGGAGAGCTGGAACTGGTTATTCTGGAGAAGAGAAGACTCAGGAGGATCTTATCAATGTATATAAATACCTGTCTGGGGGAGAAGTGTAAAGAAGACAGATTCTTCTCAGTGTCCAGTGAAGAGACAAGAAATAGGCAGAAATTCAGATACAGGAAATTCCATTTAAACATAAGAAAAAAGCTTTTTTACGCTGAGGGAGGTGAAGCAGTGGAACAGGTTCCCCCGAGAGGTTGTGAAGTCTCCATCAGTGGAAGTATTTAATACCCAGCTAGGCACGGCCCTGAGCAGCCTGCTGTAGTTGGCACTGCTTTGAGTAGGGAGTTGGACTAGTCTGATCTCTAGAGATACCTGCCAACCTCCATTCTATGAGTGAGTAGCCTGCAACTGTGTTCCTGTATTGGTTAGATCATTGCTTGAAAATTGCTATTGAGATATGCCTGTGTAGCCTGATTTTACTGAATATGAGGTATTTGTACGTTTTTGTGTTATGCCTGAGAAAACACGAGTGGAGCAGTCACAAATGGAGATTTTTGTCAGTAATCTCTCAGTGGAGATGCCAAGGGACAAGTGGAAGTGAGGACTGTGTGGTTTGACTACTGCCATATCAAGGTTGTACCGTGACAGAGAAATACATGCAAAAACTTCTGCTGCTTTTACAGTTCCTCTGCTTGCTTGATGACTGAAGGGAGATAATCGGAGGTGCTATTAGTATTGATCTTTTAGTGAATCATGTCTATTATTTTGGAACAGTGTCATAATTAGTAGATTTACTCAATTTATGTCAAGCAGTGCTTTTTTTCCTGTGTTTACTTGATGAGTGACAATCTTCCTTGCTGTTGCGTTTAGACAAAGCTATTTATTTGATAGTAATGGTGGTATGATTACCCTGTTAGATGACAACCTGACAAACCTTGAAACCACTAACTTTAGATCAGTGATCACTGTTACTCTTTTGTTCAAAATATTATTTGGAGGTAATCAAAAGTACCTACAAATAATGGGTGACAGATCAGACACGTGGCCAAAATGGAGATTTTTTTTTTTTTTTTTTTTTTTTTTTGGCCACTGCCGTGAAAAGAGAATCACTATATTTGTGGATGACAAGCTTGTATTTAAAAAACAAACAAACAAACAAACAAAAACAACAACAAACTCCCACCCCACCCCCTGCAAAAAACCCCCACAACTGACCACTACAAAAAAAAAAACCAACAAAAAACCACACACCACAAACCACACTTGATTCTGGATTGGATTTTGTTTTTCTAAAGCTGGATGTTGAAGCTTCCTTAATGTATTAAGTCTTGATACTGTAACGAATTATTTCATCTTAGTGAAGAACACTTCTGTGAAAATTTCCTGAACCTTTTGATGATATTTCCTGGGATTTTATTTTCTTTTGTTTTTTTTTTGCAGACTAGTAACTGGTTTGCTGACTCTCTTGATCTCTTGCTTCTCATTGGCATCTCTTTGTAAAAGCGAAAATAAGTACAGAAATAACGAAGATCTGAAAGTACATTTTTATCAGGTCAGTTGCGACTTTTCAGTAATTCTGAATGTTAGAGGGTTTTTACATGCAAATTTTTACATACTTTCTAAGAACGTGTTCCTACCAAGGCCACAATTTTCAAGAAGAAAATTATTGTTCCTAAGAGTTTTCCCCTTGACTGTTTTAAGAGAACCATGTGCTCATGGTAATATGCATTTTTAAATATCATTATGCTATGTTCCCAAAAGCTCATCCTGTCCATATTTATGTGTATTGATACATAGATGTGCATAGACATTTTGATGCTCTACTCGGAGAGTTTGAGAGTTTGTCCTGCCTTCAGTCTGTATGTAACTTCCAGTGACCTTTGCAGGAATTGCACATGCACACCAAGGAAAGTCTTGCTGGTTCAGGGGGTTCTTTCCAGTTTCTGGCTGTTGAATAACAATGTGAGACTGATACTGAGCTCGTTTTCTGTTGGTTAAATCTTCTTTCAGATGAAAGATGAGATTTTTCACTTTATAGCTTCATGAAGTAGGTAGATCTTTTCATAGTATGTGCTAACTAAGTTCTAGAGAGCCTTTAAGATTCTAATAATACCTTGCGTGTCTGCTGTCCTCTTTTTTTTTTTTTTTTTTTTTTTTTTAAATCTTATTACAATATAATGGTTTTATTTCAGGACCAGCTTTATTGGTTATGACTTATGTGCTGGAGTTTCTTATTGAGCTAAGCAATGCATTCATTATATCAGTGATTTAGGTATGGAGCTCAAATTGGTTAAAACGAGGAGGGGAAAGAATAATGAATGCTTAAAATGCCTTTACGTGAATGTACCCACATGTATAATGTGCTGGTGGTTTCTCTTAACTTTTCCAGCTTAACTGTGGAGAAGAGGTATCAGTTCCTTTCCTAAGCATTTAGGACAGATATTTTCAGTATATACTCAGCAGTGGATTTCTCACTGGAATGCCTGAAAACAAATTGTACTGGATGGGGGAGTGAGAGAGCAGCTGGGTGGGTATCTGATAGCTGGCTAATGTCAACTCACCACACAACTGCTACAGCATCTCATGCGGAGATGGAGAAGCTCACAAATGATGATGATGATGATGAAATAGATCTGTTGTCAAAAAGTAATGCCAGACTATTCTTGAGCCAACTTTAGAGAATCAGGAAATTCACTCACAGAGCCCTGAGATACTTAATTAGATGAAAATGTTCTGCCTGCTTGTTCAGGGAATAACATCTTCGTTTTCCTCCCAACCTTTAAGAAGATCATAAAGCTCCTCAAATAGCTCCTTAATCAGAGGATATTTTACAATAGTGACATCTAATTACTAGTCTCTATAAGATTTTTATTTCAAAAGCTTACTTGGGAATGGAAAACGTGGATCCACCATTCACACTCTGGGTAAGGAAAGGATTGGGAGGGGAGATTATTCAGACTTAAAGGGGTAAAAGGACTTTACAGAGGCATTACCCGTTTCTAAGTAAATAACTTATTTTGAGGTTAGATTTCATTTAGTTGCTTTGAAACATACAGGAATACAAAAGGAAAATGTTTATCAGAAGACTAGTATTTCTAGGCAATGGAATTCCCTTGTTCTCCTTTTTCTTTTGAGTTGGAGTTTTCAGTGGGGACAGGGAAGAGGGTAGTCTTCAAAAATGCTGGTTTGGAGTGTTTTGAACACATGAGTTTTGATTTACAACTCCCAGGCAGTTTTAAGGGTGAGGTGAATCCTCTAGTCAGATGAAACATACCTATTTTGCAATGACAGACAGAGATCAGGGCACTGACGTTCATATACATAAGCACACATGATCAGGTTCCTGCTTTGCATCTGACAAAGGGTTTCTTAAAAGTAGTTTTTGCAGCTCCCCCGTTTGTGATGTTTGGAGACAGTCACTGAAGGTTATGCGTTCCTCTGGTAATGTTGTTCCTTCCTAGACAGGAAGTTAAGATTGGTTGTTGGACATTTCTTCATTTTGGGGAGTGAGAAGATAGATTAATTTGCTACAGGTCTTTCTTCTTTGTGTGCCACTTTCCTCCAAGTATTGATTGAGGTGGAAGGGAAAATACAGCGTCCCTTCCTCATATTCTTTGTGGTTTGTCCTGGGGATTCCCTTAGCCACTCTGCTAACATCTTTTATAGGTTCAGCTCTGACTAAAAGCTTTTGAATTACACAATGGAGAAGGAATAGCTGGTGTTTCTAGTTTTCTTCCTTTTAGCAAAAAGCCTATCGATCTGGCCAGACTTCTCTGATCAGGATCCCCTGACTTTTTTTTTTTTTTTTTTTTTTTTTAAAATCCTTTTCCTCTTTGTTTTGGTAGAGTCTGTGTGTAAGAACCCTCTTTTAAATCTTTCATTTCATTTCACCTCACCTCAATTTTTTGCATCTGCTCATTTGGGATGAGATGCATTTTCATACAAGAAATAAGGTAATATTTCCCAAAGGCTCAAATAGTTCTGAGTTGTTCTTCACAAGTTATTTTGGAATTGCATCTGAATAAAGACACTTCCCTTTTCAGTTCTCTTCCTGTTTCAGTTAGAGAAAGAGAGAGATTCAGCATAGCCTAGGCTTTTTGTTGTGCTTATGATTAATTTTTTTCCTCTTCTGAAGACAACTTTCTTCTTTCTTGTCCAAGTGAGCTTCCTTTTCCATCTGGGAATTAGCCTGTAGTGAAGATATCGTGCCTGGTAAGGAATAAAGCTTGTTCCATTATGTTAATTGCTTTCCTTTTGGTCAAAAAGAAATCTGAGTTGGCAGAGACCCTCAGAGTAGGCAAAATCCCTCCAGTTTGCATGTAGTCCTCCACAGAAAAGATAATTCCCTCCAATCCAGTCCTGAACTATGTATTTTTGCCTTGGTTTCTCCATGGATGGGACAGAGTGTACACCTTAGCAAATGAGTATGAACTACATACCTGTATGGCCATTTACAGACTACTCATTTATTCACTTGTTTTTGCACCTACACACTATAGATTTCCATCATGGGTATTAGCCTTAAAGAAACAAAAAAGTCCCAGACAACCAAACATCAAAAGTGTATAAATAAAGAAATTTTAAAAAGTAAAAATGCAAGCTTGAGTAACTTCGTATTGTTACATTTACATTTCTGTTACAAAAACTTCAGTTATATTTAGACCTAATTTTGAAGTTTTGATACATGTCGCTGCTTGAGGCAGAAGATACTAATTACACCCTTATAGTTTCTGAAAATTGCCAAGAGTTTCTCAGGTTTTCTCATGATATCATTAAAGCAGGAATAACTTTTTTTTTTGCTGAGTTTTGTTTGCTGTGGCAAGGAGAGAATTGTCTTTTGGTTAATGCTACTTCTGTCTTCTAGCAAGATGGGTGTTGGTTTCTTTTCCCAAGTAACAAGTGTCAGGATGAGAGGAAATGGCTTCAGGAGGTTTAGACTGGATATTAGAAAAAATTTCTTTACTGAAAGAATGGTCAAGCACTGGAAGAGGCTGCCCAGGGAAGTGGTTGAGTCACCATCCCTGGAGGTATTTAAAAGACGTGTAGGTGTCGCGCTTAGGGACGTGGTTTAGTGGTGGACTTGGCAATCTTAGGTTTACAGTTGGACTTGATGATCTTAAAGGTCTTTTCCAACCTAAATGATTCTATGATTTTATGATCTTTGAGAAGTCAGGAAGGCTTCAGGAATGGTGAAAACAGGAGTTATTGATAATCCATCAGCTAGACTGCTGCAGTGCCTACTGTACAATTTAATTTTTTTTCCTGGAGAGAACACCAGTTTCTCTTTGCCAGCAGTTTCATAGGTGAAGTCCAGTTTTTGCTGCACTACCGAAAACACTGCTCTTTCCATTGGTTGATAATGTTGGGTCAAGTTGTTATTCCTAGCAGGCTTGAATTTCATGTGGGTCCAAGGTGGTCAGTTTATTAGTTTTCTCCTCTAAATTAGGAGGAGAAATAAACAATAGGAATCCATATCGTATCAGTGGAACTAGGGGACAGGAGGAGTGTTTTCAACTAGCCTCGTATAGTGTCCAGCTGATGATGCTGGTTCTCCTACCATTCTCTCTATGGGTTCTTACCATGTTAGATGCTTAGGAGAGCTCCCAGCCAGAGCTGCTGACGAAGAGGTGTTGGGACTGCAGATGTCACCCTTGGTTTCCTCTTTCTATCTGTAACCTATGGATGAGTGTTTCTCAGGTCTTGAGCTGTTCAAGAATAGTCTCTGAAATTCAAAGAAAGTTGTGAAGGGGGAAAGAAGACAGATTCTTAGATGGAGACCTCAGTTTGCACCTTGAAGTTGCTTCTGCACTGTTCCACAGTCCTGGAGATGTTGGTGAAAGCTGAGAGCAGTTTGAACATTACTTAAACTGCAAACACAGGAGTCTCAAAAGCAGATGCTGAGCCCTTCCCTGGACACTGGCATAGATCTAGCAGCAGTAAATTGGGTTTACTAAAGTGCCCGGGTCATCACAAGTCTTTCAAGGCACAAGATATATTATGGGAGATGACACAAAGTGAGTGCAAAGTGACTTCACCAGTGGCTAGGGCATAGCAGAGGGATTACCAGAGCTCATGACACTAAAAGAAGTTGAAAAGGTATATCAAAGGGAAGAGATCTGGCCTGAATACAGCAAAAGCATCTGAAATAAACATCAGTGGTCTAAAGGGGCCAATTCCCTGAGCTTTTGGAGACTTAATGCTTTGACCTAGCTTATTGATGTCACACAGAAATAAAAGTTACATGTTCTTGTGGCCTGAAATTAAATAAAAACGGCAGATACTGAGCACCTGTGAAACTGGGCCAAAAAAGAATGCTGACTGCTAAGTGTATCCTCTGGGCAGGTACCACTAGGAATCACTGCGTCTGGCAGGGGAATGGCAGCTATTCATACAGTAAAAAGTGACAGATGTGAACACTGCGTAGTTGCTTTGCACTAAAAAAGACACAACAGCAATTAGATCTTGTAATGCAGTTTTAAAGCACATGCTTGCAAAGTACCATGCATGCTTGATTTGCCTTTTAGTGGAACTGCGGAGTTGTGAATAAATAGCAGTAATTGAAAACTTGGCTCAAGCATTTTCTTGGGTAATTGTATCTTTCAAAAATAACTGACTCATGGGGTAATTTTCCTAAGGTTTTTTTGCACCTACTTGATGACTGAATGGTGTCTCTTGAATTAGTCAAGAAAAAAACCCTCTTCAGCTTCACTGCTTCTCCAAAGCAGAGGACTCTGCTTGAGGTGGTTCAGACAATTTCATTTGAACAGTCTGCTGAGATTGCAGCTTCTTTCCATTTCTTAAAACCCACCTCCAATCTGCTCTGCTGCTGCTGTCTCTTCTTACAGGAGCTGTGCTGTCCATGCAAAGCTTTTGCCTTAACTACCCTTCCCCTTCACCCTGTACCTGATCCTGCAGCAAAGCCAGAGGTTCTGCTAGTTCTTCACGGTTGCTGTTTGAGGACAAGTGCTCCTCAAAAAACTGGGGGCATATGTTTTCTGTGGTTTACATGAGTGTTTAAGTAGTTATTCTTGACAAAGAGCATATCGTGTCAAATCAGTGATCCAGGGCACTTGTTTAAACTGTTTAAAAATAGCACAAATAAATAATAATAATTAAAAGAAAAAACCCTAGAAGGAAGTTTTTAAAAGCAAATATTGTAAAAAGCTAGAAATACTCGACACCACATATCATTCTTCCTGTTCTTATGTTGATTCAGATGAGGTGTTTATGCAACTCTAAAGGATATTTACATGTTTAGTATGGGATGGCAGAGATCCATACATTAATTATGTGTTTCATTGTCTGATTTCTTCTTTCTAGATGTTGAGTATTGCACTTTCGACATACGTTGTAAGCAGTACCCATGACAGTCTTAAGAACAAGCAGGGATTGCCTGTATTGAATCAAATTATTAGCTGGATGACTCTAGGTAAGAACATCTTCCCTCTCAAATTTGTATGCTGATAGTTTGTGGGGCTTGGGGTTGAGTGGGGTGCAGTGACGTTTTTTTATTAACATCTTACTTTTGCACATATTCCTTTATTTGACTCCTAATAGTTCTTCCATGTGTTCCCTATTCTTTCCTAAGTGAGTTTTTTTGAGGAATGTGTTAGAAAGTTTTCTAAAATATTACTTCTTTGTAGGTTTGTAATAAAATGCAAAAAACTTTGATTTACAAGTAACTTTATCTTTTGTTTTGAATGTTCTGAATATCTTGAAGACCCCTTTTAGGGATACAATGGTATAAATTCCCTTTTTGTTTCACTTGGAGCCAGGTAAGGATGATCGGAGATGTTCTGCAAGCAATCCAGTTAAACATAGGGAAGTGAGGAAAGGTTTTTGCTGTATTTCAATAGAAACGTGAAGTTGCAGCTGATGGCGGAGACCCTTAGGGTTCGGAAGTGCTTTTCAGAGCTGCCTTGCAAAATACCTGTGAACTAATGATACTAACGTATGTTTGATATCTGTTAGAACCTAATTATTAAAGAAAAAAACAATTTACAAGTCTATGGATTTTTCACCACTCTAAAATTAAAATCTTAGGCTGATTAAACAGAGCAAATGTAATTATCACTGGGATTATGGAACACAGTAAAGCAATACCTTTCATACTTCAGCTATAAAATAATTTCGGTAGGGGTCCATTAGAAAATGTTGAGCATTGTTTAGTCCTGAGTGATCTGGAATGTGGGATTTGTTTTAGAGCTAAACATATCCCATGCAAAGTTTGATAGCAGCACTTTGCTAAAAGTCAAGACCAGGAGTTTAAACATAGCTTAATGGAAGAATTATGACTCTTTTTATCTAATTGCTGGATGTCTTGTACATTCCTGTATTGGTGACATTGTTTTAACTTAAGCAGATCTTGTCAGTTTTAGCAATCCTGCTTCTGTTTGAGCAAATGGATTCAAGGTTAATACAGCTGATTGTGATCAGTGTGTGTGTGAGCAATGGTCTCTTTGTAATGTAGTTTTCTTCGGAGCATTTTCCTTTTCACCATGCTTTCCTAACCCTTCGTAGCCTGCTAAGCTAAGTGGGGATCTCTGCGTGGATGAATTCCTTGCAGTTGTAAGGTCAATGAAATCAATGATGTCCTGCTTGGCTTACCGGAGCAGGAATTGAGGGTAAAGGTTATCTTTCTCTCCTGTGTAAGGGTAAGAGAAAAACATTTTTCATCGAAGAGGTGATTTGGGCAGTCAGAGAGGTCTAGAGTTACGAGGAAAAAGTGTATTAGAAATTCTCTTTGCTGTGGGTGATGTTTCTATGATAAAAATAAAGCCAACGGTGAAATAAACTGTATATACCCAAAAAGTCTACTTGCTGCCACGGTAGTATTGAATATTTTAGCAAAGTCTTTCAGACTGGAAGTAATCATTGTAAGTGAATATGATATACAAGGTAGGAGCTTTATGTGCTTGCTGAAGTTGCTCTATATAATTAAACACAGAACTAAGCGGGTAAAAAGCTAAGGCATTCAACAACATGTCCTCAATACTCCTGTTGGAGAGAAATGCCTTGTCACTAGCATAACCACAACTAGCATCTGCCTTGTCACTAGTGTGTACCACAAATGTGGCACCATAAGAATTAAGGTACCAAGGTCTACTGTAGATTTTCCAGTTAGTGGCATTATAGGTGGTCAGACTCCTCTTCATCTTTTTGCTTAGTTGTGGAAGAATGACACTCTTACTGAATTCTCATTTTGTACCTCTGTGTGTATTTATATAACCAGAAACACACAATTATCAGTGTTTATTCATAATAATACTGATATGAGTAGTATGATGTCAGTATGATAATGAGACTTCTGAAGTTTTCTAGCAAATTGTTCCCCCTTCCCCGGCTATTCACTCTGATTAATATGAAGCCTACCTTGTTTAAAGTTTTAATTTAGGCCTAAAATTTTTTTTTTTGAAGAAAGACTGGTTTTTGGAGAACCAGGCAAGTGAATTAGTGGTGGGTGGGTTCCTGCAGACCTGTGTCCAGCTGGCTTTAGCTGTTACACTGTATGGTTCGTGCAAAGTACGTTACAAACACACAAACATAGAGGTAAAACCAAGAGGCATAAAGTTAATCCAACTGCTTCCCATGTTCTTCAGAACCACGACACAGAAATTTCTAAATGAATGTATATTATGTTTTGAAGTTTTCATCTGTGGAAATCTATCATAGCAACTTGCCAGATTTTGAGGAATTTGGTGTCACAACTGTGTGCAGGGGACACAAACAGAGATTTGTATAGGTCAGCCAGAAAGACCTGCAGGTCTTTTGATGGTTAATATCTGATGTGTCACATCAGAGATGGAAGGGAAAGGCTAATTATCACCTACCAGCCACTCATCTGTTGTCATCTATGATTGTGCTTGGAGAGTGAAACACGTCTGCTGTGTTGAGTGTCATTCACAGAGGCCAGTTGCCATGCTGAATATCTTTCCAGCCATTCTGACCTGAGGTGAGGTCCCTGGAGTTCCTCCGTGAGTTGGGCCTTCTTCAAGTATAGAAAGCTACAAGTGATGCTGAAAGGCTGGAGCACCCTTGAAATGAAGTCACTTATTCTGTAATTGTAACAGTGGCCAAGGCTGAAAGCCAGGAAATAAAACACACTGACCCACAGGTTTTAGAAACAGCCTCATCTCTCTTTCGTTGATACGTTTACTAGAAATACTAATGTATGCTATGACAATAAATACAAGTGAGCACTTTCCGTATATTACAGTTTTATTTCTGTTACTTATTAGAGTGATTATTAATTATGACTTACTGTTGATGCAGTCTTTGAATGATTCAGTAATGTGAGGGCACTATACCACAATGAAGAATCACACCAATGTTATTTGTCAGCGCGCTTCTTTATAAACACATGAAACTTTCATATTAAAAAAATCAGGTTTAAAGATTAAATCACAGCAATGCTTTTCCTTCTCCCTTTCCTTGCTTCAAGCACTGGCCACTTTTCCTCTGCTTTTCTTTCTCTTTACTCACTCTTCCAGTAGCCTATTTCCTCTCTTCTCAATTTTCCTCGCCTCCTGCAAACTGTTGGGCCCTGTCCTCACTTGCAGAAGTTTCACAGCTAGAGGAGCCTCTTTAGAGGCAGCACGGACTCTACTAGCCAGGGCTGACTGGGCAGTTGAGTAATGGGGTGCACTAAGGAGTGACATGCAACTCTTAAGATCCCACACCTGCATTAGAGAAATGCATTACAAGTTGAAGGCAAGAGGCATGAATCATGACAGATAGGTCCCCTGTAGTTCCTTAAATATTCCTGTTTTAAAACATTTAAGTAGTGAAGCTAATAAGTTGATAGTTTCTGTATCTTTACTACCAGTATTTTCAGTTGCCACCTCAAAACGTGGCAGGTTTCCTAATCCAATCCAGCAGAGCAGTGGCTCTGTAACCGCAGTCTTTGAGCTGCTGGAGGTCCTCGGGGCATGGTAAGTGATTCTCAGAGTAGTATTAAACAGTCAAGTTTGAATGTTTTTTGGGGTAGTGCTTCTGCATCATCTTAAGGACTTATTAGCATCAGTTCGTAAGAAATTATAAAGGCTGTGAGGTAGAAAGCCAGGGAATTAAAATGATAGAGAACTAAAATTACTTTTGATAAATATTAAGCATTCCAAACATTGGGTTTTCTTTAGCAAAAGTAACTTCTGAAAACAGAAGGGCATATATGACCAGTATTGAATTTCTGTACATAAAGTGTCAAGATTTGAAGAATGTTATCTTGTTGCAGAGGATGAAATGTCTTGCATGTAGTGACTGACGGATCTCTTTTTCTTGCAGTTTCTTCCTCAGTGTTGCCGTTACTGAGCCCCACATTTCTCTTTCAGCGACTGTTCAGCATATTGCTCTCCCTGATGTCCACCTACCTGCTCCTCAGCACAGGGTACTTCTTTCTTACTCTGTTTGGATTGGTCTTACATATGAAAATCAGGGGCTAAATGTGAAACTACTGAATCTCATGGACATTTCTGTTAAAGGTGTAACGTGTGCTTCCAGCTGTAGTCTCACCATTTATCTCCTTGTTTAGTTTCCTAAATAAAATTTCAGGGGAACTTCCATATTCCTCCTTGTATTATAAATACTCTTTTGTTGACATTCCTTTCAGCTAGACCAAGCAGTGGCTGGAAGGGTATATATTCAAACAATCTTGCACCAAAATAAGAAAGTCTGGTTTAGTTTGTCTTTTGTTGTTTTGGCATGTGCTTTTCTGTTCTCAGACAAAAGGAAATAACTTCTTTCCCAGCTGCTCAGCACTGGTGTCTAGTTATGGCTTAAATGACATGTGACAGGAAACAGGTAGCCCTAAAATGAGGGGAAAATTTTGTTCAGAGAGATTTTCATGGAAGTAATTTTTTTCAAAGGGATGCTAGTCCCTATAAAGAATAGGGCTTGCTTCTTTTTGGGTAAAAGACAACTCCTCAGAGCTTGTAAATGAAGAAAACACTGTGTCAGCCAACCCTTTTTTTCCCAGACTCAGTAGCTCTTAAGAGCATAATTAATGGGGAGTATAGGAACCATTCTTTCCGCCTCCTCTCTCACTAATCCTCTGGATTTAATTACACTGGAAAGTTAAGTAGAATAAAATATCTTGCAGCAGGCATTTTGCAATAGCTGCCTCTTGTGGATACTCTCATTTTAGATGACGCGTCTCTCTTTTTTTTTTTTTTATCTCCTGCCTCCCCTACCTCCCACTTCCCCATTAAGATTTTGATCCTAATCTTACTCCTGTCTGCACACACACTCTTACACTCAACCTTCTTAGCCTGTCCTGGCTACTGGATAAAGCATGAATGTTGTTCTCTCTGAGGCTGGTAACCTCCCTCTTTGTATTTTGGCCCTGCACCAGACCACTTAAATGCTGACAGCTCTCTGCTGTCTTCCTACAATGTTCAAATAGACCAACAAATTTTGGAACAACTCTTTTTTAAAAAAAAAAAAAAAAAAAAAAAACAACAAAAAACAAACACCAAAAAAACCCCAACAAAACAATCAATCATCGCAAAAACAATGCACTCGGTACCAAAAGTATCCAGTGTTTCTCTCCTCAGTGCTCTGTTATACCGTGTAACCCAGTGCATGGCCCAGGTAACTACAGCACCTCTCTAGGTGCAGTTAAGTGGAAGTATTGAAGCCAGCTGAAGAGCATGGTTGCATACAACCAGTTGTCACTCTCTGTTGAAGACATTCAGTTTGTAGGCAAGTGTAGACCACTGTGAGGATTGTAGGTGCTTTTGTTACTGACAACTCAACCATTGTTGTCTTCGTGTTTAACTGCTTGTCATTCTGATAATTAAAGCAGAAAAGACTATCAAAACCTTTTTGTTCCAGTTTGAAACTGCTTTGTAGCTACACTAGTGGGGAGGCACAACAGAAACAATACCAAGATTAACTGCAATGATTTTCTTATTTTTAGACAAAGTAAGTGTGTGTCCAAGGAGGAAAAAAATAAAAAGGAAAACAATTACAATCTTGTCAGTATTAGTGTCACAGTCAGTGTCAGTATTATAATTTTATCCTGAAAGAAAAAAAAACTGAGAGACACTATGAAGTGCAAGCAGAAACTAGTATTATCCAATGACAGTCTACACCCCTAAGTTATCTGGGGGTTTTAATCTCTCACATATCTCTCATAGTTTGCTGTGTTTGAGTGCTGTAGGAGCCAGAAATACTCCTCTGAGTTTGGGGGTGTAGCTAGAACACCGTAGCGGCCTTGGTTAGAGAGTGACTTGATGCTGCTATTGCAATGGATTGGTATATAGTAAAGAAAAGGACATTTCACTTCAGTTAAATGTAATGCTTTTTTTATTATACAGATGCTTCTCTCCTTGGAACTAGACTGAGATCACCAGAATGAGTTTGTGTGATTAGGTCCTAAAGAGACACAATCTCTAGTCGCTGTCTGGGTTGGACTGTAACCCCTCAGTTCCAAATAGCTCTCATTACAAAATTTTCCGTTTTGCAGAAAATGGGTGCCAAATGTGATTCTTTTTTTCCTGTTTCTTTTTAATTGTATTCCAGTTTTGCTAAAATTAATCATGACACAAAGGGCAGTCATCCAATGTTGTGGCAGCCATCAAATGAGAAAGTAGGTGCAAAACATGACAAAGCTGAAGCAGCCTCTGTTTCTCCTACTTTTACCATTTAATTACTGCATGGCTTTAAACTTCAACTAACCAACTGTGGGTACTCCTCAGAAATGGGAAGAGAAGGGGGAGAATGCCACTAGGTCTTTGGTATATCACTTGTTTGAAGGAAAAAAAAGAAACATGTCAGTATTTGATGTTAAATAGTTGTTAATGGCTGCACTTACTATGATTATTATGTTACTCTTCAGGTATGAAGCTCTGTTTCCACTGGTGCTATCTGGTTTGATGTTTGTGTGGATAAATATGGAGCAAGAAGCACTGCAGCACTATGGTCTTTCACTCAAACCAAAGGTAACAGCTCCAGATAGCAATATCAGGTTAATTATCAGCTTTATCTTTTTTTGTCCTTGAGGATATAATAAATATTCTGTGTGGTTTTCACAGAGCAACACTTTGCATTTCTTTAAGTTTGGGAAGCCAGTATCAGCTGTTTTATGAAATAGGAATGTGACCTTGTAGGAGAGATTTATAATGTATGTTATTGAAGATATTCCACATCAGAGCCATTTCTAGGAATGCAGGAAATGAGTTTGACTTAGTGGTATGTTCTGTAGGCTACAAAGCTCTGTTTATCAAGTGTAGTGCTAATTCAACATAAGGTACAGTAACTCTTTAAAGTAAGTACAATGTCACTGTACTTTTTTTATTCTGATGGCAGAGTCACGAGTGAGAGGCTGAAAAGAAATAATTTGATTTCTGAAATGACCCATAGGAAATACTAGAAATCTTAGTTTGACTTTGTCCTTCTACTCTTTCTTCAAGGGCGGAGTTTTATTTCTGATTAGACAGACAAGGAGCTGGAGACTAACTTGGAACTAGCACCTTCTCGGATTTGCCTGGAGAGGGAGTTTTGTAATCAATGCAACTTCTTTCACCTTAAAATTTAGTATATTGTCAGCAATTTTCAAAGCCCATGCTGCTCGCACTGCTACTTAGTTTTTAGATTAGGTCAAGGGTTAACAAACTGTGGCTATGCCATTGATTTGGTTAAATCTGAAGTGCTGGTTGCAGAGTTGTCTGGGTGCTTGGAGCCAGGCAGGTGTGCAGCACAGCTCTCCCCCCCTTCTCCCAAATGTGCTATCCTTGGTGCAGGTCACAGAGAACCTGGGTACAGATGCATGGGTGTAGCCAGAGTCACTTGTAAGAGAAGTGGCAGTACACATCTTTCCTTCCTTTTGCAGCTCATAATAATTAGGGAGAAGTGCTGGGAGGTGAAATCTGAGACAAGTCAGTCACCAGAGTGGACCTGACACATACTGTGGTTTTGCAGTTCTCCTGCAAGGGAGACCGTTTTAAAACTTGAGAGAGAACAGGCTTTACCAATTCAAGGCTGAATATCAGAAATGAAAACAGGAATCGCTTTTTATTTATGCTATGTGTAGTTATGATACTTTGTGTGAGCATGTTTTGTAGCATCTTAAGTGATAGAGAAGGAATCTGAATGTAAAAATGTATGCTTAGCATGAGGCCATGATTGCAGCCAGAGGTTTCTAGCACAGCAGAGTCATGTGTGGGATGTACTTTCTCTTCCACTCTAGAACCCACTCTACCTTTTGCATCTTGTAACAAGGCATCTGTGATGCTTCCCTGTCTGATGGTGGTCTGATACTCTGTTTGCTTTAAAATAAAATTCTATTAAAGCAGTATTAAACAGTGATGAACACTTTATTAATCAAATGCAAATGAAAAGAACATAGGTAAGCTGTAATGAAGTTTTCTGTTGTCACTCCCTGTATGTCATTTGACTTTTGGTTTCAAGTGAAAGAAACAATAATGCTTACCTCTGCTTCTTGTTTTTAGGTTAGAAAAATCATCTCTACAATGCCTGTTAATATATGCCACAAAGTAAATCTTGTATTAGAGAATACAGCTGAGTTCTCTGATGGTGTGAGATTATTTTTAATTAAAATGTTGTCAGTGTTGAATGTCTATTACTTTAATTTTTTATTTTCCCCAGTGAAAAGGAGTTCACTGACCTCTTAAACTCCATGAAGACAATTTTTCTTCAGGTCAAGTGATACTGTGCTGAGAATTGAGTGAAGGAGAATATTTTAGTATTCTCACTCACAACATAAGTCAACTGAGGATAATTGTAGTCTTTTATTTCTGTGGGTCTTTATCCACATGCTCATGTAAGCAGTGGAAGTGTGTAGGAGGAATATTTATAATGAAAAAAGATGATAAGTCTATGGCATAGAAGTTCATTTTTAGTGTAGATAACAGCGGAAGCTCCACTATTCATTTGATCATCTCACTTGTACAATCTTTTGGCAGAGTCATTAAAGTATAATGAAAATATGGGAAGGGTTTGCAGTTCTCATCATACTACTACTCTAATAACAGCTGATAGGGAAGTAGGTTTATTTCTCATTCACTTCAGTAAAAATAGGTGGTTCTATCAAAGTACATCAGTTGATATTCAGTATTGATTTCTTCTGCTATCTTTCCAGCTTGCTGTTTTCAACTTTGCCTATGCTACTGATATAACTCAGTTTCGACAGCTCCACCTAGATGATGTCCGCAGGTCTTTCTTCTTTGTATCCTTTTGCTGGTTGCTGCATTCCAGAGAGAAGATGGGTTTGTTTCAAAAGGCCCCGCAATCATAATTTGGTAGCCACTGGAAACAGAAGCTGATGAAGATGATTTGACTCGTGTTGCTCAAAAGACAATGGTCTTGTACATTATGGTTTTTGATAAAGTAGTAAAAAATCCAGTACAAGCTGCACTCTTTTGGAGTCTGGCTCCTTGGCGACTTTGAAAAGTTTGGTCTCTTACGACCATTACAGTTGAGGTAAACTTTCTTCTAAGGAGTCCTGTTTTCAGTTTGGTTTTGTTTTATTACATTTTGGCTGGAGGGAACTCATTGAACCTTCACAAATCAGTTGGAAAAGGTGATATTAAAGTTATTCTCATTTTCTTATTTTTAGAATATGGCAGTCTGTTAGGAAGAAAATGTTAGGGGGCAGGCATTGGCCAGGCAGATGAGATGAGAAGGAAAGTTCCTGCGGACTCTTAGTGAAATGTGTTCCCAGAATCTGGCCTAGAATTATTTATATCACACGTGGTTTCTGCTGTTAGAAATTATATGGGCTTGGGAGGGAAGAGCTGTTTGTTCACTAGCATGGCAGTTATTTTGCATTACTGTAACCGAAACTACAGCTGATTTTTTTTTTTTTTTTTTTTTTTTTTAAATACCGTACAGACTTGGTAACATTGTCATTTTTCTATTCCATCATGGGACTGCAGTTAAGTGAGAGGTATTTGGAAGCAAGGGTGATGGGTGTGCAAGTGAGAGAGAAATTATGAGCCAGTCTAGAACATATGGGTTTCTAGTGCAGGTGGGTTATCATAGCTGGAGCTGGGGAAGGAGTTGTCTCAATACCGGTTCCTGCAAAAACAGGCTTTATAGTCCGTAGAATAACCAAATCTGAGAGGGTGGATCACAGTCGCGGAGTCTATGCTGTTGCAATTTGGGACAACGCTGTTGGACATTGGGAACCTGCAGCAGAGGAAGTGTGAGGGATACCTCATTAAGAAGACAGTTCAGCGCTAAGGAAGGAGGCAAAACAACTTGCTAGGTGTTGAACGTTTGTGTTTGCTTTAGAGTATACCTGAACAGCAGCTGACACACCTTGCAGTAAATTTATCAAATTCATTTGCTGTTTTGCTATTTTAACAAAAAATAAGCTTTTAGTAAAGCTACTGCTGTCTGTCAGATGCTAAAAATGAGCCAAAACAAAAATCAAACAATCCAATGGTATTTTTTAAAGCTCCAGCATAGTACTACTTTAATCTAACACTTGAATGTAGCACTAGTTTAATGTCATCTTAATCTAAAACATTTGAATGTATTTTGTTCAGCTCATGAAAAAATACACAATCTTGCAGGTCTCCTTTGCAGTGACCAGGTGTGATACATGCCTGCTCAAAAGATGTTGTGGCTTTTTTAATTTAGATGCTGTTTAATGTTTAAAAATAGTGGTATTAGAAGAGAAACCTTTTCTGCTAGAGCAATCACGTTGCAACTACGACCCTGTGAGCTGTATATCTTGTCTCAAGGTTACTATATAGGGCCCAAAAGTCAGCATGTGCTGAGGGACCTTATAGCCTGATCTTCCAGAATAAGATTCAGATTGCTTATGCTTAGCATTTTGATTAGACCTATGTGCTACTGGTAATTTTTTTGTTTTATTGCGGAACTGTTGTTCTTATAAATCTTAACTGGCAGAACTGCGCTATGCTGTTAGACTGCTGTGTTACTAAACTTGAAATGATGTGATACTCTTGGGAAGCATAATTTCTTTAGTTATGCTGACCTAATCCTTCCAAAATATTGCATGCAGAATCCCAACAATTCTGCTGAACAGTTGGTAGCAAATTGTTTATGCAGATACTTAAATGATCCAGTGCAGGAGCTATAACAGGAGTGGAAGGACCAGAGGGAGCTCTGGCAACAGCAGCCATCGTCACTGACTAACCCTCTGCCTGATGCAAAAGAGCAGTTAAAAATTGTTCTTCGACTGAAGAGATGTGAGCTACAATGGTCCCCAATGAGCTCAGGAGGTAGAAAAATATCTTTCATGGGCTCATATAGCAGCAAGTGTTGTACCTAGATGAAAAGGGTAGGGTTTATAAAAAAACATCCAGCTATATAGATACTGCGAGAGTCATCCTCCCTCCCTCAAGTAAGGAAAAAAAACTGGGAGTCCTGTTTTGCAATGGATAGACTCAGCATAACCTTTGGACAACAAACCTATGGGAGGGATAGCATAGGAACCTTTAGTCTTGTTTCATAGCCAACTACCTCTTCCACAGTCAATTCCTCAATAAAGCCATCTCTTTTGGTGTGCAGTACACATGCATACGTCATTACTTTCTGCAAAAGCATGTGTGTTTGAATGCACAGCTGAGATTGTGGTCCAGGTATGTTCCTATCTTGCTAAGCAGGGGCCCAGAAAAAACAAGTGGCAGCTTTCTGGCAGGGGCTTCAAGACAGGCTCTAAAATCTTACCCAGGCAGTCCCTGTCTTTTAAAATTGACGTAGTCGTGTGCGAAATCTTGGGTAGAGCTAGACAATACTTTGGATTTCTTAATGCAATGTAAAGCTAGTGGGTGGGTCAGCTTCTTGTAGTTTCATGATAGGATTTTGAAAGTAAATTGGAACAAATGGGGGAAAATGCTCGTTTTGTTTTACTGCAGCCATTTCTGTGGTGTATTTTCCTTAAATACATTTAGGTTTTCTTCATAGTGACAGCCTTTTTTGGCACCGGAAACATAGCTTCTGTTAACAGGTAAATTTTATTCATTGACTTGAGACACAGGGTACAAAAATTCTTCCTGCAGTTGGTGTACTGAATATAAATTTGATTAGCACAATCAGGGCAGCAGAATTAAAGCAATAGTCAGTGGAATAATGATAACAATTTATTTTTTCTGCTCTCTGTAACGTGTTCCCTAAGAGCCTGAGCTTGTTGGTTACGAGGTCGTCTCAATTTCCATTAGAAGTTATTGGCAGTGTGAGCAGAGAGAGCTCGGCTGCTCACCAACAGCACGGCACCTCGAAAGACACGAGCAGAGAAAAATTGTAGAGAAAGAAAAGTGAGGTAGGCTGTCCTTGCTAATTTAATATCTGAGCAAGAGAAGAGAAAGTTGGAAGCCTTGTTTAAAAATGTATATACGCAGAGTGTGTTACAGAGTAACTAAATGCACTGGTTTTTTAATGGAAAATGCCATTTCAAGGATATGTTGTAATGTCTTTTTCATGTTTCTCTAGTTTTGATCCTGCTTCTGTCTATTGTTTCTTGACTGTGTTCAGTCCCTTCATGATGGGAGGCTTGCTTGTGCTAAAGGTTAGTAATCTTACCTTAGTGAAACCTTCTCAAAGAACTGTTTAATAAATATCGTATCATGTACACGATTGTTACTTCACAATTTACAAAAACATATGTATGTATTTGAGCTTCATTAGCCTTCTTAACCATGTGTGAAGCTTTCAGCCTTTGTAGTGTTTCTAGAGACGGATCCTTCTGTTTCCCAAAAGAGAGAAGCTAAAGTACCTGGAAATATAGTTTATCCTTCTGTTTCCCAAAAGAGAGAAGCTAAAGTACCTGGAAATATAGTTTAACTGCATTAGATCGGTTTATTGTATTAAAATGGAAATTTTAAATGTTGAAAAAACTTAAATTATTTAAAAAATTATAAGCTTTCCCTATAGTATAGTATCTACAGAAACATTGAGGATATGTCTATTTTATTAGCTCTATCTACATTACATTAAGTACAGGCATTGAATGCTCTACTGATTAGGTTGTCATTTTACAATGGATATTATTTTTTATAATTTTTAATAGTCTAGCAAAGATTGGATTGCAATTCTTGTTTACAGGCAAGGTGTGGGAGCTCTTTTCTAATATTTGAGTAAAGGATCTACCAGAGGGGTAAAGAGGCAAACAGGAAGGCAGGCAGACATGGAATTTATGGATTATTGCTAAAATAAGCAGTATTTCCTGCTGCTTCTGTCCCAGAGAAAGCAGACTTAAGTTACAGGTATACTGTGTGTTATACTGCAGGACATAAGTCAATAATGCAAACCTTCTGGATGCAAGAGAACAGGTTTTAGCAATGCTTTTACGCTACTAACTTAAGGATTACAAGTCAACTTTGGAAAGAGCAAAAGGCAACATTCATGTTTGTGACTTGTTTGTTTGGTTTGTTCTTAATTTACTGATCTGTTTGCATTTGCTTAACTTGGCTTTGGAGGGGCAGTGTGATCCTTGCCTTACTGAATACATTCTATATTCAGGGTTTTTTTTGTGGTTGAGATGAGATTGTCCTCTTACGCTTGGAGCTCTGCAGCCTGTTACATGAGATATTGGATCTGAATAGTTCTGTCTTCTAGCCTTGTTGAAGTATTTATCACTAGTGCTAAAATGGATAAATGAAGTGAGGATCATTAATGTGTTTTAATTACAGTTTTCCATATTGCCTCATGGCTTATTTCACTGCAGTTCAGCTATGACCATGGAAGGGGTTTTTTATTCATTTACTAAACATGCTTTCTGCAAAATGACTTTCTACCTTTTCTTGCCAATATTTTATTTTTGTAACATACACATTCTGTGATAATTTCAAAAGCAGGAAAATGTTTCCATAACCTACCAGGTTGTTTTGTAAATATGGCTATAAACCAAAATGTAACTTGTGTTTTAAACAGGTTGTAATCCCATTTGTTCTGGTATCATGTGCTTTCGAAGCCGTTCAAGTCACAACACAACTGTCTTCTAAGAGGTACAGTAAGTGCTATATTTCTGCATTAGTAAGGGTTTTGCAAGAATTCAGAATTGTCAAATCTCAATCTAAATTTAAAAACAACAGTAGATCACATTGTTGCTTTTATTTGTTATTATGGTTTGGGTTTTTGCTCACTGATTTTGCAAGCTCGGGAATTCTTTTCTTAGTGATAAATGAGTATAAATGGAAATGTTGGCCCTGTCTGAAACAATCAGATATTTAATATTCTTTGCTGACAATACGCAGAAGGAGCACTTTTCTCCCCATAATGTAGAAAAATGAGCAGAATTTAAAGTCTGATTTTTGTTTTAAATTGCATCTTTGCCTACAGTACAATATTTTAAAAATAACTCATTTATAATGTAACCAATTTACAACTTTGTAGCACTGACCTCACCACAAATAGCATTTAAAAAAAAGGCTGTATGACCTTCCATTGCAGTTCAATGCTTCACAGGTGTGTTCAGTATTACATGTTTTTTGCGGTAGGACTAGATGGCTGCCAGTCCTTTCTCCATCTCCAAAGACTTTTCAGAGAGAATGTGGAACGGATGCCCAGCTTCGCAGAGTGCTGTATCCGGACTTGAACTACCCTCACTCTTTTCACTGTCTCAAGATTTTTATTTTTTTAACTGTTAGCCCTCCCTACCCCTTTCAGTGCACCCGGTGCACATGACTGAATCCTCTGCCCATCATGTGGGATTACGAATGGTGCTGAGACGGAGGAGGTCCCTGTCAGCCACATGGTTTTGAGTTTGTCACTGTGGGATGTTGTGTGGGGTTGACCGAAAGTCTCGCTGGACAGTGGCAGGGGGACCACAGGATGTCTGTCCTGCATATTGCTCAGCTGAGCAGAAGGAAGCTGCCTTTGCTCAGTGTGATGCCCTCTGCTTTTCTGTTTTTCATCCTGCCTGTGCCCTACCTGTTGTCTCCTTATACAGTGCCACCCCGTACTAACGAGGGTCATGGCAGCCTGAAATCTGACTTCTTGCTGGAGAGGAAGCACAAGGCTCACCATCCTTTTACCTTCTCTACCTTAGCTGTGCGTGCAGTGTACTTGGGCTGTCCCTGGACCCCCCAAGGAAGTATATTCATGCTCCTCACTAAGGCTTATACAGAAGCAGGGCTGCGTTGAGGAATCAGGGTTGCTCAGAAGACTAGCTAGTGATTTACATTTCTAGGGCTCAGGCATCATAAAGGTCACCATTTCCTAACTTGTGAACGCTTGCCTTGGCAGCACCAGTGATATTGCAAGCTTTTATGGAATGTGCATCTGAGTGTGTGAGAGGGGAAATGATATCAACTTCTTAAATCAGGGGACATGAGTACGTCTGTGCAGCTTTACGAGGCTGTGATTGTAACTCCGGCTGGTATTTGTACTGGCTTCATTTAGTTGTGCTCAGGTAACAATAGCAGCGATACCGGCACAGTATCAGCCTGGGAACAAGGCAGAAACCACAAGATGTGCCCAGGATCCCTGGAGAGGCTGTGCTCTGATTGTCAGTGCATCCTGAGGTCTGTGCTGCACTCTTTATTGCCTTTGCTGCCCCTGCTAGATAAATTAAGCCATCACAGGGGACAATCTTGTCTTTGTAGTCTATAAATGTGCCCTGAAATTAGTGTTGTCCTTCGTTGTGAAAGGCTTCCTGCAGTTCAGAAGGGCAAAAAATAGATTTTTGTGATTTGGACAAATTGCTCCTAAACTCCCCGTTTACAGATTAAAGATTTTTTTTTTTTTTTTTTTTTCCCCCCTGTTTGTGGGGAATATTCTGTCAGAATATGTTCTTGGAGCTTGCCTGTGAAAACAGCCCTCTAGTTGAATGCTTCCTAGGCACTACAAGATTGCAACATCTTATCTGAGCTATAGGGAAACGGCGAGAAGCCTTTCAGTGCGTCTGAGATACAGTTGGTTTGTGCATCCTTATTTACTAATGAAGCATAGCTGACGTAGGCAATATCAGAAACTTCCTCATCAGAAGGCATTGGTATGGGTGTCCCCCCAGTACATGCTTATACAACTCTGCAGCAGGACATTTTCTCAAAAAAAACTTCATGGATTTATGATGGTAGTACTAATAAATTAACTGTATTCTAGTTAAAGACTTTTCTGTTAATGGGTCAGCTGTTTGCAACATTGCTTCAGTGTCATTAACTTAGAAACTAGTTTTAACCAGTTATAGCAATTGCTTTCATGTAATTTAGGATTTACATAGTTTAATGAAAAGAAGATTAGGTTAATGGGGAGGGGAAATAGCTCTGTGTGCTCCCTTTGGTTCCTTTTACTGGCCGCAGCCTACTTTGCAGAAGTAACCTGCCGCCTGACAGAGAGGCCCGTGGGTTTGGGAGCATGCCACCAAAATGCTGGGCTTTCCCAGAGCAGCTTACGGGCACCCAGAGATCTGGAAGCGGGGTAAGCACCTTCTTTGGCAGCCTCCTACCCAGCAGGGTGGTTGTCAGGGTAGGACCGATTGGCTCAGGTATCTGTCTGCCTATGCCAAACATCTTTGCTCACTCTTGAGTCCATCTTGAAGCTTCTAAATCAGCTTTATTTGGCCTAACCGGCACATGAGCTCCCTGCATCAGGAGTAGGCAGGTGCTGTTTGTAAGATGCTCTTGTTCTCCAAAAAATGACTTGTGTTAGGTTTCTCTGTTGCAAAATTGAAACTGTTGATGTGAAATGTCTTTTTCAAGCAGGGTGGGATTACAAATCCCAGATGTCCTAGTCGTATATTTTAACTGTTCTCTAATACATTGAAATGTATCTGAGTGATTGAAAGGCAAGTGCAAAAAATCATCTTATTTTAATTTCTTTATGGGGGTTTTAATAAGCTTTGTAACATCTGTGGCAATAAATAAAGGTTGATGATCTGTGTTTTTTTTTTTTTTCTTTGCAGCCTTTTCCTCATTGTTCTTGTGATTTCAGACATTATGGCTTTGGTAAGTTGTTGTTGCACATTCTCTTCAAATAAGATCAAGAAGCAGAGGGTTCTCCTAATTCCATCTAGAGAGATCTGAATTTGTTTCAGACTTCAAAGTTTTTGTAACTAGGGCAGTGAATTGGATTGCAATCCTAGCATAATTTAGAGATAAAACTCCTGCAATCACGACTCTTTGAATTTCATGTAATTAATGCTTCTGAAGAAGCAATATTCTCATAACAATAAGAGACAAAAGTGAAGTAATAATTTATCACTCTGAGTTTTTCATGTGCTTTCCAATCAAATTCCTAGGAAGAATTTAAATGAGAATATCAGTTTTAGCTGTGTGCAGGGTTTAGTTAATTTTCAGGAATTCTGAACCTTTTACTTGCCCCACCTTCACTTGAAAAAGAGAGGAAAAGGAGAAATGCGTTACCCACCAGCTCTGTTAGAGTTGTCAGAATCCAGGAGATCAGAAAAAGACACTTTGTGTCCTTTGTGCCCTTTGTAATAAGCTGTTAGGAAATGCTATCTTCAGAAAGCTTGCATCCACAAAGCAAGCTAGCTAAAACAATCTGAAGCTGAACAATACCCCAAAATAATTTTTTACAAATTAAATGTACATTTTCGTTGCCCCCTCAAACTGTCTTCAACCCAGCAAGCAGTGCCACTGGGTATCACAAGATCAACAGAAAACTTTTCAAAGCAGCAGGTAGAGCTGGTGTTCTCACTTCGTACATGCTGGTTTAGTTTCGTCCCTTTGGAGTAAGCATTGCTGATGTGATTTCCTTGTATAGTGTGATCTGTGGATCTCACTTGATAGGAAAAACAGTGAGTAAAAAACCGAATAATGACTAATTTGTCTGCAGAGTGAGAAATGGAGAAGGTGTAGTTTTGTGTAGTTTCAAATAAATCTGTGTGACTAATCTGATTTTTGATAACTTCCACAGGAAGAGGATTAAAATACCAATAAAGCACACTCATAGCATTTCACTAATAAAATCAGTCTAAGTAGACTAAAAGAAGAGTGCAGGCATGTACTGGTGTGTAGCAAGCCCCAGTATATCCAGATCTTATATCTCAAGTATTCTCCTATTTTGGTTTAACTATTTTAAAACAATTAGCAAATATGTACTTGGTGTACAAAACAAAATATTACCAAAGAGGTGTGATATGCAGGAGCTGTGTGTTTATCAAGAAATGAGAAAGCTGGCAGGAAAAAAAAAAAAAAAAAAAAAAGAAAGAGAACTGGTTTGCGGTTTTGAATCAATGTGGCCACCAGCTAGAATCTGGGGGATTCACTAATAAACAAGTGCTGTCTTCTCCCAACATTATTCCCTTTTTACAGGGGAACTGCCAGAGTTGCCCAAAGAAGTTTGTGGCGGAATTCCATGAAAACAATATGCAGCCTTCTCTTTGGCACTAGGTCTTATTTGGGATCCTGTTATTTCAAACAATAAGGTGGCTTAGCTTTTCTTATTGAAAAAGTTCTCTGCTGGTAATCTACTGTTTCTTGCAAGCCCAGCTTGACAGAACTTAGTCCATCTTTAGGTGTTTGTGTTTGATACCATATTAAATCTATTTCTGGCTTCTAGACTGTTCTTTACTTTGGTCCAAATGAGCATTCCTGGAAAGGTCTTGCCCTTGTTCTACTTGAAGAATTAGAAACTTGGAGTAAACAGCCTGAACACATGGGTTTTAATTTTGCATTTCAAATTGTGCAATGTTGATGTACTAATCAACGCTGTTTTATTTCCTAGCATTTTTTCTTTTTAGTTAAAGATTATGGAAGCTGGCTGGATATTGGAACAAGGTACAGGTTTTTTTTGCCTCCATTGCATTTTTAAAATGCTCGTAGGTTAATATTGTTGTTTATCTACTCAGAACTCGTGTAATTTTTGCCAATTACTCTCCTTAATCAAATGCGTCAGTGATGTTCCCCATACTTAAAATGCATGTGCATGCATGTGTGCGCACATGTGTACATGTATATATATCCCAAGCTAAAACTCGTTTCTTAAAATCTGTGTCAGAGCAACATGGAGTAAGTAATGACTCTAGCATGACAAGAAATACAGTTAGTAGGATTTGTTTGATTTCTAAAGAACAGTAATTATACAAAAAATATTTTAATTACTGTTTTGCATTTTAATTAATTGTAATCACTGTTAACAATTTTGATAGATTGTTATTTTAATTGCCTTGAATCTAGTTAATCCTCCATATACAATCCCCTGTGAATTAATGAACCTTGTGCAAATATGTTGGTGGCTATCAAGACCCATGCATTTATCCTTCCTCTAGTTGGGGGAGAGTAAATCTGTAGCATTTAAACATAGAAAACAGCTAAAATGAGAGAATTTGTTTTGCATTATGAGTCGTACTAGGCTCCACAGCATATATCATGGGGTAGGTTTTCAACTGTGCAGTCTTATTTGTGAACAGTCTACAAATAACGAATACAGAGCATACACATTTCAGATTTACCTTCCCTGAGTTGTGAAAGTAGATAATATGCTGTAATAAGTGTAGTAGGGAATGTGTTGTTAATAATCCAGCCAGTGTGGTCACTTGACACTATTATTTAAACAGAAGTTGAATAGTGACCCATTGTCAATATTCTCTTTAGTCTTCATTTACTCTGTGCTTTGCAGAACCCCAGCATTCCCTCCAGTGCATACATGCGTGTACACATGCGTGCACACGTATTCTGCCTGTTTTCTTTGGACGTTCAAATTCGTGCTTGTACCTGCCTTTTGAAGGTTCCTAATGGGAGGAGATACAGTTAGATCAAATAGCGGAAACGATGCTTTAACATCACACTTCCTTGCTATGGTCAGCTTATGGTAAATCAGATGGCCTCATCCTTTGGTTTGAATTCCTATGCAGATTAATAAGGATATTAAAGACCTCAGAAAAGCTCTGTTCTGCTGGGCAAGAAGCTTTCTAATTGGGATTTAGCAAGCAAAAATATAAATCGTTACAAGTACCCGAAAACTTCCTCTCTGGTATACAGTCTTCATAGCATAGAGATTTACAATGGTGATAAGATTGTTGGATCCATTTCAGCTGGAAGTTTGCCTTATCCCAAAGAGTTTAGGGCAGCTCATTATGCACAACTGTAATTCTGCCTCTTCATGTGTGTGTGTGTTTTGAGCACTGAAGAAAGCACTGAAAAACTCCTTTCAAAAGAGTAATTTGTGATTAATTTTTAACGTGGTAATGCATAATGCTTAGGCAGCCTTAAATTTGTCATTACTTCGCTTTTGAGTGCTTGACTTTGCCACCTACACTATTTTACTGTAGTCTCTTTATATATGTTTTATATGTACGTGTGTATATGCACATAAGATAAAAATGACTAGGTCGTGTAAGAAAAGAGGTGAAGTCATAGGCGCAGAGCTGAAGTGGTCCTTCTTTTACCTAGCATGAGCAATATTTTAGCGCCTGAACCTTCTCTTCTGAGCAGATTTCTAATGTGTGATCCTCAAGCTTGGCAAAATTAGCAGGCAACAGGAGAAGATTTTGTTGTTTGTTTGTTTATTCCTGAAAGGGAAGATGAGCTTCACGGGGTTTTGGGCTATTCCCAAAACCAGTGGGAGAGAGATACTGACATGGCTCTTTCCTGTCCTCCTGTTACAACTGCGGTGACAGCTCTGTAGCATTCCCATTGTAGTGTTGTCTCTTGTTGCTTTGACAGCAAGGTCTGAAAATATTCCATCTCGGTTGCCATTTTAGGTGTTGCCAAAATTTTCCTGAGAAGGCTGAGTCAGTTAAGGAAATGACGGTTCTTTTTTTTGCAACTGTTTGTATCTCAACAAAGCCTGTGTAGGATTTCATGGAACAAAGAATAGGAGCGCCCTTAGGGACAGCTGCTCTCATCTTTTTTTTTTTTTTTTTCCCCTTTTTTTTTTTTTTGTAGCACTGATAGGAAGTGTGTATTTGCGCGTGCAATTGTCAGGGTTCGTTTTATATTACTAGTTACCACATCATTGAAATCACAGGTGGAAAAGCAGCAATTTAATTGCCCAGTGAAGATTCATTCTTTTAAAGTCTGTCAGAGTCCAGTGGTATATGTGCCTCATTTGCAAAGCTTCTGATGTATATTTCCCTACTCATTCTTTCTTGTGGTGATAGCTTTCTATGGATTTTCTAATTACCACGCTTCAAAACTTTTGTATGTCCTCTCTTTTACTAAGAATGTGCAAGTTCAGTAGGAAGCCCTCATTAGGCAATACTTGGGTTTTTCAATACCAGTCCTCAGAAGTTTCATGTGTAAGAGCTCGTTTTTCCCTTGTGATAAAAAGATGACCTTCACTGCTGTTTTATGGTGATGTTTTGTTTCCTAGTGGATCTCTCTCACTGTTTGGAAGCAGGGCTTGTTTACTGAACTTACGTATTTTCCTTTTTTTTAATTTCACCCCTAACTCCTGGCTTTTACATTTCATTCTACCACGCCTTAATCACATTACATGTCGTTTTACTGTGCCTCATATCTGCCTTGACAATGTGATGTCTTTATTCCCCCAGTTGAATTCACCATGACACTTAAGTATTGTCTTTGAATGTAAAGAGATTTCTATTTTTCCCACTCTTCCAGATCATAATGAAATGCTGAGCAACAACAGATCCAACATACAGTCCTGTATTACCACATTCAGCAAATTATCAATGCACCATTGATTTCCTCCTCTCAGTAAATTATCAATTACCATAAATATTTATGGCTTCTTAGAAAGTTTTCAAGCCCCTTTGCTTATGGTCATGCCAAGATCAATGTGAACTTGTTTTTCAGAGAGTGCTTTTCGTTGTTTTGATGTAATAACAGGATAATAATCTTGCAGTGAACACGGAACTCATAGCAGTGGCTTACGCAAGCTTCTGAGGTCTGCTAACCTTCCCATCTACCTATGTATCTTGAGGTCACCCTAAATTGCATCATATGCCCTAGAAGAACACACCATTACATTTCATAAAAATAATAATGCAGTTTTCCTAGTATTTTTGATGTATCAGTGTGTAGTACGTGATCATGAGAAGTTTGTTCTGACAGATTCTTTTATTTTTGAATAAGAGAAAAATGGAATAGCTAGCTTTTCGGCTTCATTGTCACTAAAATAATTTCTCTATGACTTAAAAGGTATGTTTATCTATCTCTATCTATGGATCTCTATAGATAGAGAAATATAGCCTTTAAAGCCTACTATATCTATACAGTATATGCAATTTGTAAATAGCTGTATATTCAGATAGTCAAGATAAACTCTGAAGCTTCTTTATAGGACAGTATTATATAGTTTTATACAGACGCATACTGCACTACTCCCTCCCTCTTTTTATAACAGTTGCTGGAAGATAAAGAGAAAGATACAATCTTAAGTGTTCTGCAGTTTCAAAGTGCAGAGAACATAGATAAAGCACAGAAGACTGTTTTTTAGGTTTTAGGATAACAGAATCAGTTTCAGGTTTGGGATGCTGGGACTTCTAGGCCTGACCATTAAAACAAAGGTCTTGTAAGTAGGAGGAAAACGGTGTTTACCAACAATTTCTAAAACAGGAGCTAGGAGTGATGTGCTTTGTGATTTGTTTTGTGTGAAACAGAGGAGACAGTGTGTGGGATCCCGGCTGGAAATGCAATGGACTTAAAACTCAGAATCTAAATCTGGGGTCTCAGTGTGCGCTTCGGAACAATCCCACAGTTCAAAGTAGCATGTAGTGTAGAAATAAGGTCCTCGGACTCTTCTGGAAAGTGCTCTTCCAAGTCCTTGCATGAACTGTTTTTGTTTTACTTGTTTTATTTCTAGCTATTTAATTGCTATGGTAACTTACTCCATCTTCCTGTCTTCCCAGCTTCTAATCAGATCTGCTATCTTAGGAATTAGCCTGTCTTGGGAGAAAGCTGTGTTTTGGAGCAAGATTGATTCCACCCCACCCCCCTCATTTTTCACTGATCTTTGATTCTTCTTGACTTTGATTAGTACTTCTCACGGATGTATGCTGTCACAAGCAAAGCCATGAGATGGTAGTACCTCATATGTTCTCCTTTTGGTTCCTTGCCACCGAAACAGGTGTCTTCCCCCCTGATACAACATTTTCCTAGCACCAGCTTTGCCTGTTGACCTTGATCCATACATAGGGTACTCACCTTTCCATTGAACAGTGCTGCCTTACCTTAGATTATCCGTGATCCCCTACACTGGCTACCTCTTCTCTACCATTACCTGTCCCTGCCCATCTCATCCTTTATAAGCATTGCCCCACTGTGTCCCACTATGCTATTCTCTTGTACCTGTTTAATGTCTCTTCTTCCTCCACATGGATATAATTTGCCTGGAGCCTAGAATTTGCTCCTTTTTCTTATTAGCTCAGGTTTGACTTCTGAGGGAGGAAGCTTGTTTTGAGAATTACCTGCTTCACTGTAACTACAGATCCAGCCAAGGGTGCAGTTCTGGGTAGTATAGGGATCAAGATTTTGCCACTGCTGTTGTGGCATATACCTGCAAGAGTCTTGCTTTGTTTGTTTGTTTAATTACAGCATTACCCCAGCCTGAGAACTAATTTACCAAGCAGAGCTGCCTGCAGGCACTGCAGTACCAGTTGCTGATAGCCCCAGAGATGCTGGCTGTTTGTAATTATGTGACAAGTAGACTGAAATGGTTTTTAAATGTGCTCTATGGCATAATATATGTATATATTTCTTTACTCTGAACATCTGATAGTTTAATAAAGGAGCATAAGTATTCAGCCTTTTGCAATATAGCAAGGGAGAAGTGCGTGCAGCACTTTCTTCTTTACAAAAGTACAGAGGACCCAGTCCCTTGACTGACAGGTAGCTAAGCAGAGTTTGTGGAGGCTTTTTGCCTGTGAGAAAGCCCCTCCCTATGCTCTATCCCAAAATAATTGATAGCACCCACATCTGGAAAAGCTCCTTTTGGGGCAGACAGGAACTCAGATGCCTGTGTAAGGACCATGCTGTTGGCAGCAAGTCACTGATCCACTGGTCACTCAGGGTGTCTGTAGGAATAAAGGCAGGGTCTTCATTTGGCTTCTGATTTTCAGATTTCTCATTCAAGCTTTCTTTGAAAGCTAGAAGGAAAGTGGTGTGGCTACTTACATGAAAAACTGCAATTCTGGTGCCAGGTGAGAAGGAAAGTTGAGGTGTTACCAGTAATGCATGAGACATTAAGCCATCCAGCTATTTAGTAGGGTGGCTGTTCCCTTAAGAGCCACGCAAACTTCTGTACCTGTGGTGCTTGTACAGTCCCCAAGGACACGTTACTCCATGAAGATAACTGCAAGGAGGGTTTGACTTTCAGTTGGCAACATGTCCTTTCCCATGGAGAACTGAAACTGAGCCTGTAACACGCCCAGGTGGACTTCCAAGGGCAGCTCTTGAGGGAGTTGTGTTATCTTTGTTATTGTAAATATGCTGTGAACTACGAAGTCCAAAGTGCACTGACCAGGTGAAAGTATGGTTTGTGCCTGACTTCATGCTCTCACTGTGTCATCTTACATGTTCCCCACAGAAGCAGAGCAGCAGTATGGCTCTCATAGGTGTGCTGTCCTGCTTAGCTAAAGCTGGAGGGGGGAGATGCTTATAGGAAAGGCATGTAGGAAAGATGGCTTCTGTCTGATATTTTAAACCTTGAGTTGTTCACATTAGTGAATATTTTCAGTTGCACTGTGTACAGGTGGCAGTTTACAGAGGTGCAAGCTGCAGGCTGTTGGGGGTGCATTATGCTTGTTGAGATCTGAGCCCATTTGTGCTCGTGGATTTTTGCAATTGATTTCTTAAAACTATGTATTTTGAGCAAGGTATTTGTGAGAAGGTTTAGTCAGACTCAACAGAAACAGAAAAATCTTGTAGCATGAGTCAAGTTCCTTTCAGTGTTCTCCATCGACTTTGGTCAGACCCTGGCTCCTTTAGTTGCTGGTATCCTGTCTGTGGAAGAGCTCCTGCTCATTAGTGAACTTTTTGGATTACTTTTATTCTCTCACATTGATTAACAGCCCAGCTTTGTTAAGAGCTGGTGCTTCTCCACTTCACAGAGCTGAATTGTGCTAGGCTAGCACCAGGGTTGTCACAGTCTCAGGATCGTGAGGATTGATAGCGTCGGCATTATGAGCTTTACTGTTCTTCCGTGGCTAAACTCTCAAACTGAATGAGTCCTCTGGCAGGAATTCCAAGTCCTTAAACCGGCAAGTGCTCCTTGCAATCCTTTTTTGTGACTAAACTCAGACTTCCTCAAGTCTGAAGTTACCCTACTCGTCCTAAAGAACCATCTGCTTTGAAATAGTGGAGATGAGTGCATCAGGAGGTGTGGGTTCCTCTCATGTCAGAACGCCAGTATCTTCAGTAGTCCCAGGAAAAAAACAAACAGCTGCACTGGATGCGTGATGGACATGGGTGCAGCAATGTTTTGTCTGCAACTCCAGCCTGAAATGTCACTGGATTTGGAAGAATTCTAATTTCTTAATGGCTACTGGTTTACATTAATAGCAGCTTGATTCAGACATTGAACACAAGGTGCTGAATATCCTAGGTCAGATTTCAGTCTGATCCTAAATGGCCCACCTGTAACACTAGCGAACATCAGGTACCAGAATTTGAGCAAGTGGAGGACAAGCTCTCTGCTTGTTATCCTTTTAATTGTTAGTGACTTAAGGACTTCCTAACCCAGAAGATGCATCTTCATATTGTGTTTGTTAGCCACTCTTGAACTCATTTGTTTAATCTCTTTGAAACCATGTGTTACCACAGCATAGAATTCCACAATTTTTAGAAATGTTGAGTGAAAAAGTAGTGGGTTTTTTTTCTTAAAGCTGCTCATCACTGGAATAGTGTTTTCTCTAGAAAATTGCGCTTCAGCTGAAATAAATATCTGAGTTGTCTTATTACCAAGGAATGTCTACCTCATGGCAAGTTCTCCCTAGATTCTGTGTTATCAGTTCACAGCAAACGGAAGTTTTGCGATGGTTTCAGTCACATACGTTGAATTACCCACTTGAATGAAAAATACACCCAGCACCTCTTACTCACTTGGTATATGCTCAGTTGTGTTTTCTATTGTCCCCACCATTTTATTTTGTCACAGACTTTGTTTTTTACACGATAGTGCTGCTATAATAGTTGTCTTCCAGGAGCAGCATATATAAAATGACATACTAGGCCAATAATTAGGCCTAGTTAAAAAGAAAAAAAGTACTCAGAGGGTTGTTTATATCGGGGCTGTTTTTTTACTCTGCAAATTTGCATTTTTCTCTCACTTCTTTTATCTGTCTCTTCCTTGCAGCATTAGCCACTATGTGCTGGTGATGTCATTGACCATATTTATGATGCTGATGAATGGACTGGCCCAGCTGCTAACTACAAAGAGACTTGAACTTTCCAGAAGGACTAAGCACCATTCCACGTGATAAAGCGATAAATCTTCCTGCCTTGTTCCTTGTTCCTGGTTCCTCAGGCTTCCTCTGAACCAACCTCCACCTCTGGAATGTAAATATAAGTTAACAGACTAGAGTGCCAAAATCCCATCCAGGGATCAGAGAGCTCTGCTGATACAGGTTAAATGCTGTCCCGTGACTGAAATTTGCATTTGGAGATTGCCATTTAGACATCAATGGGGCTAAAAAAGCCTCAGCTTTATTCTCCAAGTGTACATATTTCTTGAAAATAAAAACAGTAACAAAGTCCTTTTTAAAAGAAATAGGCAGCCATCTTTTGGGGTTTTTTTTCTGGTTGTTATAACTTGTCTGCCAGCTGTTTCTCACACACGCGCTCAGTCTCATTAGGAGTCTGCAAAGTCCTAGCTTCATTTCATGTCTCACATAAGCATCTCACAGACTAAAGCATAAATGAAATCAGTCTGGGCAGATCACTGATTTGTATGTTGCCAATGTGGCATATGCATTTGAATATCTCTGAAACTGGCTACACTTTTTGCAAGCTGTGTCAATGTACATGTGAGAATATGTTGAGGCAGGTTAAGACTGGTACGCTGTGAGGCTGTTGCTTGTAAGACAACAGATTTTAGCTAACCTCGGTGTGAACTGCTGCTGCTGACTGTGCTCTCCGGCAGCCTCCTGTGCTTGGGTGAGCTGAGCATACCTGAGTATGCCAGCTCAGGTAATTGATCCAAATGAAAAGGAGCCCGATTAAAGAATTGTAAAATAGCATTCAGACAGATTCCCTGGTCCAGCTTGTGACAGAGTGGGCAGGAAGGTTAGGGCCGGTTGTTTCAGTTAGATCAGCAGCAAGAGGTCATGAAGCTGCAACTGGAGCTGGTGGTTTGCATAGAGTGATGCCACATGGAGACTTTTTTCTTTTCTTTCCCTGTTTTCCTTTCCACTTGTGTTCTGCTCCTGATTACAAGCGTCAGTCTAGGTAATGGCTGCACCATGAATCAAACGCAGACACAAATTCCCTGCTTGTACACTGATTACAAGTGAGAGCAAAGAGCCAGGGTGCTTAGAGGCTCTGCTGTTGTGGGTGCTCCTGGGGACCCAATAACTGTAAATACATTGCATGAGGCTTTGAGATAGACTTGTAACTTTGTAGCCCTTTCAAACAGCAAGCATCAGCTTCCCGACCACTAGCCCACAGCTGATTAAGTAGCACAAACTACAGTACCCACCTACACCTCAATGCTTCATTGCTCCCTCGAGTCATCTGTTGCAAGAATTAAACAAAAATTTTATCTCCTGAAGCAAAAATTGTATCTCCTGCTCAGCAGGAGGCCTGCACAGAGCTAGGTGTCCTGCCTTTGAAACAGCTTTTTCCATCCACACCATCAATAAAAGGGCTTTTGAAGCAGATCCCTTTGCACAGTGAAGGAAGTGAGTGAAAGAAAAAACTTCCTTTTTTCTGTGCTATTGTATGATGGCATCACTAAAAAATTGTGCTATGTAATATCCTTGTGTCACACTCTCAACTTGCAGCCAGGGCTTTCTATCTGGGTGCTGATACATATGGTACGTGATGCTGGCAGCCGAGGCTAGACATTGGTCATGAGGGCTGCTCCAATACTCTTTCCAGCCATCTGGTATTTGGCCGTGGTCACACGTCTGTTTAATGCTCTGGAAACTAGTCATTCCTCTGCAGGAACTTTGGCTGGGGGAAACCAGTCACAAACCTCCCTCTGATTGTTGAGTGCTAGAAAAATATCGTATCATGGGCCTGCAGTCGTCTGTGCAGCTTTGGAGTGCCTCTTAAGAGCATCTGAGCACTGGAGAGGGAGTCATTTTTCCACTAGGTAGTGGTCCGGTGGTCCTACAGGGCACGTTGCTAGCACCGCTGGCCTCAGTCACAGAAGATATTTCACATTTGTTACAGACTATACCTGGAGACTTGCGTGCCGGAAGGTGGGCACGTGCCCACTGCTGGTAGTCGTACCATACAGCCAAGGCAAGGAGCAACCATGAGCAGGTGGAAAGTTGCTGCCACTGCAGAGACTATGTGTAGGCATGGGAATCTGCCACGCTTGTTCTCCTTCCAGTGAGTCTCTGCTATGGAGAGCTATCCCTGCCTCAGCCCCAGTCTACAAGGTGCACTATGTCATTGAAGGGTACTGTATCATCAGCTTTGTGTGACCTAACTGATGTCTTGAGACCTCTGTCTACAGTGCTGTCATTTCAGTACACACAGCTATAGGCAGCTGTACCATTGGGCCTCCTAGCCTCCATTGCTGGAGCGACTTATTTGCAAAACTACTGTTTGTAGAGCAAATTCAGTGATGGGAACAGCTGAACAGCTGGTGGTGGTGTGATGTGAAGGAATTGACTGAAAAAGTAGTAGCATGAGACCCACAGGACTGTCACCCTGACGGCACATCTTCTGCAGGCATGTCAAAACTGCATGTTATCTATGACAAGACCAAGTGGATGTCCCACCTACCAAGTGAAAACACTGGAGGTGCATACTGTCTGGTGCTGCAGGCTCCCTGGGAGAATGTACACGGGCGCTCAGGCCTGATGTCTTTTCTTACCACAGGGGGCTGGTAATAAAACAGTGTCTTACCCCACTGCGTCTGGTGCTGCTCATTTATGGTAGTAGGAATAATCCATATACTCTGGTATGCAGGCAAGTGGAAATGGCTGTAGAAGTACGACTTGCATCAATTACTCTTTCTGCTTATGGCTTCCATACTGTCTCTTTCCACAAAGTAGGTTTTGGCTTTTTACATCCATTCTTGTAAGAGCAGAAAGGGGACGATGAACACAGGGGAACATTTGCAAGACGCGCATTGCTTTTTCTCCAGTGCTGCTCCTCAGGGATCTGTTCTTCTTTGCCATTTGCTCTGGTTAGGCCATAGTGGTAGCCACCTTAGCTGACCTTTCCCTTTCCCCTTCTGGTCCCTCGCATCTCTGTGCCATTTGTGAATTCAGTTTCTAGCCGAGGCCGCGGGAGTGCTAGAGAGCAGCTCTTGTGGAGAGGCAAGGATTGGCTGTGCTATTCCCGTGTTTCCCCAGGGGAGGCTCTTGCCGGAGTCTTGGCCCGTACTTTCAGGTTTACTCTAGCACAGGGAGGTGTCAAAAATTCTCCCACTCGGCTACTTTACACAGCCCCATGGGGTGTGTGACAAAGTTGGCTCTTCACTCCCACGGATGTGTGTTCCTCTCCTTTCCAGAAAGAAATGTCATCAGCAATAAAAAGTCCTCCCCAAACTTAGGAGCTAAGGTGGCCGGAGTCTTGGCCCGTACTTTCAGGTTTACTCTAGCACAGGGAGGTGTCAAAAATTCTCCCACTCGGCTACTTTACACAGCCCCATGGGGTGTGTGACAAAGTTGGCTCTTCACTCCCACGGATGTGTGTTCCTCTCCTTTCCAGAAAGAAATGTCATCAGCAATAAAAAGTCCTCCCCAAACTTAGGAGCTAAGGTGGGGAATAAAATTTTGTACTCTGCTGAGTTTAAGATTTCTTTTCCTCTGCTTGTGGGTCTTCGAGCATCATCCCTCTTCATGGGGCCCAGACAGGACTCAGGTCACAGAAAGGGGGCTCTGAGCCAGCAGAGCCTTGCAGGCCAGTGCAGGTATCGCCCAGACCCTGTGCCCAGGCTAAGGGCATGAAAGCAGAATTACCCCGAGACCTCCTGCCTACCTTCTTTCACCTGCAGCAGAGTTGCAGACTCTCTGACTCCTAGAGCAGGTGAGGCTCCAGACAGTGAAAACCTCAGGCAGGGAAAGGCAGGTAGATCGACATTGGTTTTTATGCCTGGGGCTGCGCAATGTTTTTTTAACTATACTCATAGTGTAAAAACCTCTGCAAAGCTTATATTTCTTGCTTTCACAGCCATGGACTCCTGAAGAGTTAACCATAAACCTGGAGTGCCCATCAGGTGGTGTAATGCAAGAGAAGCTGTACTGAAGAGCAGCTGATACAAAGATCTTGTAATCTTCAGTGCTAGGTATTGTTCTCTGCTATTGTGTTATCAAGGCTGTATACAGCAGCCTTTTGATATCCGTCCAGGGAGCGAGCTGTTTCTTCAGAGATGATGAAGCTTAGATTGTATCAAGACCTCTTATGACTCAAACTAAATGACTTCCCCTTCCCCCTCAGAGTAAATCAGATTTTACAAGCTTTGGCAATTTCAATGCATGCCGTGGCTGTTAGTTGTAAGGCTGCTGCAGCCTTCACGTTCTTGAATGAGAACGAAGATATGAATGAACGTTCAAGGTCTTACCCAAACCTTGCTCTCTAGCATTGCCCTTGAACTGCGGTGTCTGGTTTGGCCAAGCCATGCTACAAATGTCATTTCAGCTCCTACCACCCCAGCTAGTCTGTAAGGGTGCGATGCTCATCGCTTTTCAAAATTGTCCACATGAATCCTGCAGTCCCTTCTCCTGTATCTTTGGGTTGGTGAGGGTACTTCTCTCAGATGCCTTTGGCAAAGAAGATGAGAGCACGGAGGGTGCCAGGCTTGCTGCTGCATCCTGATAGATGTGGGCTGCTGTGAGCAGGAGCCAGCTGGAGAGGATATTTTGGGGAACTACAGTTGTGATGGTAAACGGAGAAGATCTCTGTCTTGCACCTGCTCTGGGGTGTGCTCTGCGTCACAGTGGTGGGGCAGCTCCAGGTGCCCCTTTCTCCATCATCACATGGCTTCATCCAGCCTGAAGGCAAGAAACTTCGACTTTCTTTTCCGGTGTATTGTCTTCAGGCAGCTGCTTTGTGAGCTGCCATGGCCGGGGAAGGTTTGGGAACCTATCTTGCACTGCTGCCACGTGTGTGGGACAACCTCAGATCAGCCCTGGTCGTTCATGAGACAGGGCTCGTGGTGAGCTGGAACTGACCATCACAGTGGCTGGTGGTCACCAAATTATTTACAACTCTCTTTTCAACTGGTCTCTCCTGGACTGGTTACGTTAATAAGGACGTGCAGGGTTGAATCCAGTTCATCGGCTTAAAGAGGCTCTGAATTCAGCTGCTTCCTGCAAGGGCTCCCTCCTCGCCCTGGGGCAGGGCACAGCCTTTTAGCATTTGAGGAGGACTGAAAAGGGGAAGGAGAAAGTTGAAAGGATGGCACTTGCCCCCTTCCTGTGACCTTTGAAATCTAGCTTGTTGATATTTTCTTTATTTGTTTATTTATTGACTTATGCTTGGCAGCAAGCTTCATAACTTTCTAACTTTGAAGGTGGATAATATCAAGTGGAAATAGAGGAAAACACACCTTATTTTGTTTGCGTTTTATTTTCCATGTGAGTTGTAAGAGAAAATGCCTTTTCTTTTTTTCTTTTTATTTCCTTTAATGTTACATAAGGTGAAGCTGACATACAGGTTTACCTTTCACTCGGGTCAGTACCGCTGACAAACCTGTTAATGGCTGGATGTCATCCAGTGCGTTCTGTGAGTACCTGCCCAAGCCCGACTCCAAGCTTCAGCAACCGCAAGCTGATCCAAAGGGCGTGTGTCCAGTAACAAACATTGCAAAATTGAACCGCTGGCATTTAGGGCTGGGGAAACCTCTGACCAAGACCTAAACTCCTCTAATTAAACTTAGCTTATCGCTCTTGCAGAAGTGCTAAAGGACAAGGCATTCGGAGTGCAGTTCTTGTATTGACTTTCTGCGGAGTAACCTTTATATATCTCAGTAGACGTGGCCTTTTGTGCTGGACATCATTATTCTGTCTTCTTGGCATATGAGACAGTGCAAGACAAAAACTGCAGAGTAATTTCAACAAGGGCTGAAATTTGGTGGTGTGAGTCCCGGTGAGCACACAAGCAGAGACGGGCTCTGAAAATACTGTTATTTTATTTTTGTATCAATTTCCATATTAAGTTAAGAGACACTTTGTACTTACTATACAAAGCACTGCTATCCAGAGCTATATTTAGCTGCTCAGATGTTTGTGTCTCCATCTCACTAGATCTCCAGAAATGAGTGGATATTTTCCATCATGGGCTTTGAGTAGGAAGCTTGTTATATCTGACCTACTGTGAAAGGAAAATATCCATTTCACCGCTTGCATTTTTTCCTACAAGCGGTATCTTTCTGCATCTCTTCTAACCTACGTTAACACGTTATATTTCCTTCAAAATGCTACAAACTTACTTGCTTTAATGCAACTCGGCAATTGACTGGTATTTACGGCCAGAAGTAGAAATGAAACGTGTGTGTCATTTTTAAAGAATTACATAGTGAAGGAAAACCTCCTAGTATTTGGGATGACGGCCAAATCTTCATCTGGGACCTGACTCGAACACAAGCCTTCCGAAACGTTGTCCCAAGCTCCTCCATTTCCTGGGGCTTTATTTCCCTGCCAATCCCAAAGCAGTCATGCAGTGAACCCTGCCTAAGATTTTTTTCCCCGAGCGTGGCTTTTCGCGGTTCCCGTCGAGGGTCCCTCCTACCCTTGCTCTTCCGCTTGTGTCCTGGGTGGCCCGGGACCCGACCTGCCAGCCTGG
This sequence comes from Fulmarus glacialis, assembly GCF_000690835.1. Taxonomy (NCBI): domain Eukaryota; kingdom Metazoa; phylum Chordata; class Aves; order Procellariiformes; family Procellariidae; genus Fulmarus; species Fulmarus glacialis. The sequence goes on from NW_009211053.1 coordinate 44,926, forward strand.
CTCTGCGGCAGAAGCTTGGGAGCGTTCGCAGACTCAGCGCCCGAACCCAGGACGGTTCAGGGGACAAGTTTTGTCCTGTTCGGTAGGTCATGATGGCAGCCGGTCTATCATGGGGGAGCCTGTTTGCTTGGTTTGCTGATTTTGTTTGTTTGTTTAGGATATTTTTTTTAATGATACTTAGAGCTCGGGGTTTGGTTTTTTTCAATTAATGATTGGGAGACCAGCTGGCGGCATTAATTCATTTTAATATGACTCAATCTGAGAAGTGCTCAAGCTTCCTCTTAGAAAAAGTGGCTGACTGCATTTTTTTTTTCAGGCAGTTTGCTTGACAGAGAATAAATTTTTACAAAAATTGCTCTACAGAGCAAGGGAACGGACTCTGTCATTTTCCCTTCCCGGTACTCATTTCTTGCAAAAGTACCTGACATTTGGAGGAAAAGCAGCCTTTTCATTAGTGGATGCATAGAAGGCCCCACGGGCAGGAGCGCAGAATAACTGGCTTTGCAATCTATGGAACTGCAACTAATTGTATTTTAAGGCTCTATTTCAGCGAGGCACCATTGCCGCCTATCATTCCAGTACAATATATTGGAACTGAATGACAGCAAGTTTCTCTCTGTGCAATTTTAATTCTTTGTGAAAAGTCACAGGAGCTGTGAGCTTTCTGAATACGAAGCAAGGGGGCTCAGGTAAGTGGAGGTGACATTCCCCTGTAGTTCACAGCAATGAAACTCAGTGAGGGAAAGAAAAATTAAAATGGTCTCTTGTGTTTGGGAGAATTACATTGTGATACATTGCAAATACCCTCATCGTAGGCAGTTATTTAACTTAATCTGTGCCACAGTTATGCAAATATGCTTATCATGCATTTGACAGCGTGCTCCCATTCTCGCTCTAGGAGTGGCGGTGTGTGTAAGATGGATCGATGTGCACATTCCTAAAGGCAAAATGCGTGATACTTGTCAGGTTAGAGCTAAATGGCATTATTTATTTGTTTATTTTGTAAGTCTGTGAATGCGTCTCACTATTAAGAAGAGGAACACAGTAATGATTCTGTTTAATTAACGGAGAAGTAACTTTCTTGCCAGTTCCAAGTGCCGTTTGATCTATCTGAGATGTCACAGGACTGAAGAACTTCCATAAAGGGCTGAGAAAGCATTATTTGTGCTTGGTGCGCGGAGCTTTGTGAAAGCAATTTACATATTTGCACACTGAAGCATAACTACCAGCACATAAGCAAGGCGATAAATGATTAACTATAAAAGATTGACAGTTTGGGCAAAAATCCAGCAGAGCACTTAAGCATGTGCTTAACTTCAAACAACCTGGCTCTGCTGACTGCAGTGGGGCAGTCAGGTCCTCTCTTAAGTTCAAGAAACTGCTTGTGCACTTCAATTAAACATGTGCTTAAGTGACCTGGAGGACCAGAGTCTGGCTAAGAGAGCTTATAAAAGGGAAAAACTTTCTCGTATAACACTTAAATCAGGATGGCAGCAGTAAGTAGGACTGTAAACAGATCGGAGCTCATCATGGATGGAGCATCCCCAGTCCTATTCATGAAGTGGGAGTTGTCAGTCACCTAGCATTTCTCAGACTTAGGACAAAAATAGAGGTATTCCAGCAAAAGACTAATCTAGTCTGCCCGTTTCAGAACAGCATTTTGTTCTGTACGGTTTGTTCTGGTTTGTTTTGGTTTTGATTTTGGGGAACATGAACATATTAAATATTTTATCGTTGTTCCGTGAAAATCTCATTCTGCTTTGGCCAAATATTGCTTTCACTAAATGGCTTAATTGAAAGTGGAATTAGGCCAGAAAAAGCTAAAACCCCCAATCTCCCAGCAAACAGTGTTTTTGTTTTGCGGTAACTTGAAACTCTTCCCCAGCATTCATCCTGCACTGGCCTCACGCTACCCACCAGGAATCCTGTTAGTAACTTCACTTCATCACAAGCCCCTTTCTTGCGGTGTATTTGGAAGTTCCTGAAGCTGAAGGTGGAAAAAGCTGCTCTGAACCACAAGTGTTAAGCAAAGGTTGAAGGTCCAAATCGGGGTCATTCTGATGAAACTGGGTTTGGACTCCATGTAACAAACTTCTTCAAAATCCGTGGGAATGATTTCATGTGCCTGAGTGAAATTTAGCAAACTAGAACTACAAGTGAAGTCCACTGCTTTCTCCTTGTAACCCTTCTAAAGGAGAATATTTGGGCTTATATCACTGTCAGAAACATATGCTCCTCGGGTTACCGCTTCCATCTCCAGCAGATACCTGAAAGCAATGGCTACTCTATGTTCATCAGGCATTCACTCAAGCATGAAACCTTCACAATGATCCCTCTGTGCTTTTACCTCAGCACAGAGCAGTACATGCTACTGTTGTATGTTCTTTGCTTTTTGAGAAGCTTTTTGACTCCATAATTTTAATTTTTTTTTTCTTTACCTCTCCTGATATCATCTCTCTTAAAATATGTCTGAAATTCATGGTGGTTGGGTGAAGCTTAATTAAAGCATGTCAGTGTGATGGTTTCTTTCATTCAGGAGACATGCAGGAAGATGATAATCTCCTTTTTTGGAACAAAAATGAATGGATTCAGTGCCCAAATTAACAAGAAACAGAAAAGGATGGTGAAAGGATTTTTCTAGGGCCCGAGTTCAGATCTAAGCAAGAAGATACTGTTACTGGAGTGTGTATTTTCCAGAGTAGCCAGGAAACAGACAGAAAAAAGGAGCTAGAAGGTCCTGGAGACAGAAAAAAGTTGGAAATATGATCCAGAGAGAATGGCTGAAAAATCTCTTTACAGGTTTGAGTGCAGGCTAGAAAATGATAAAGAAAATATCTCTGATTTGATTTGAACTATCTTCAAGGCTTTTGTATTTCTTTTTCTTTTTTTTCTTTGCAAAAGAAAAAATTTCTCAGCAGTTTTTCCTCCTAATGGAAATAACTTGAAAGACACTGAACGATGACCAAACAGCATGACATACAACTACTATGAAAGTAGTCATATTTTTGTAGTCAGAGGGGAGGGGGACCTCGAGCTTTCTCCATATCTGTTTAAAGCATCAAAATAGATTTTATGCTCTGCTAATGCATGGACCTTGGATATAAGCCAACAATCGCCAAAATCAGCACAAAGCCCATGGAAGCCAATGGATTGAAAGGTCGATCATAGATCAACAGTCAAAACGTTCTCTAAAGAATGTAACTTAAAGGCTAGTTGCTACAGAATTCAAGTGCTGAATTCAATTCAGAAGTCTATTATCATTCCTTTTTTAGAGCCAGGTTTGATACACTGGACTTATATGGAGGTTGTGGCTTTGTGTATATGAGCAACATGCACATGCTATTAGCAGGTGCTGTGTTGCTGCAACTTTACGGGTTCTGGTTGAAGTGATGAGCTGACTGTCTTCTTGTATGCAACCCACCCCACTCCCTCCAGCCAAATCCTCCAGCTCCGGTGGTCTCAAATTTGAAATCCCAACCTTCACTCAAAACTCTTTGTGTATTGGCCAACTCATATGAGCATGGGCAGGAGCAATGCCTGATCAGCTGTGAAGAGGGAAAAATCGCTAGCATTCATTTTCATAATCAATCCTGATTCCTTGGGGAGAAGGTACATTGGGGTGGATTTTATCACTAGTGAATTAACTTGAGAATGGGTGAGGGATGTGGAGGAGGAGCTCACAACTCCGCTGTTAGCATTATTGAATGGTTTGGGTTTGCTTCTGTTACTAAAGGAAACTATATATATAGCCTTTTTTTGTTGGTGGCTTTTTCCTCTCGACTCAGACAAGTCAGAAATTCATATCAGGAGAGGCAAGTTTATTGTTTTCTGTTTTAAACCAGTTCTTCTATGTTTTGTCTTGCCTGCAAAATCCTTCCTGCTTCTCAAATGCAAGATAATGCAGGCAGGCAGCATTTCTAATGTAAGCCAGAAAAGATGTAATGATAAATGTTTAACTGCAGTTTTCCATTTCATATGCTGAAAGTAAGAAAAGGGAGGAAAAAAATAGACATGTTAATGATGTCCTATTATCATCATCTTCTCTTCAGCTAACATGGGAGGAGGACACGTAATTACCTGGACAGAGACTAAGTATATTGACTTCAGTTATTCCTCAGCTGGAGCTGTTTTTCAGTGTGTGACCACAGAAAGCTTTAAGGAATAATGCATAAAAATGCTATTATCTTTGGAAAAAGCAATATTCAGCTGGCTTGGCCATTATGTAGGTGAAAGCACAATGGGGACTGCCGAGTACATTTGCATGAGATTAGTTAAATCATCTAAGCCGAATGTTCCCCCTATCTGTTTCACCCTATGCTCAGATGCTGAGGAGCTTGGAAGCAAAAGTAGCAATGAAGATGCAACACTGCATGAGCAATTTCATTATTTTTTGTGATAAAATAAGAGGCACAAAAAGGTGGGAAGAGTCATGGGAAACGCTAGTGGGGAAATCAGCAGCTCTGGGCTCTGTTCTGGGCTCTGCCACAGCGTGTGACCTTGGGCAACTTGATAAAGTGTCTGGGATCTTTTTGGCACTCGATTTCATTTTGAAAAGACCATGACACTGAAATTCCCACTGTAATCCACAGCATTTGGTAGGAGGTACAGCCCACATCAGTACTTCCCCTGTGAAATGGGAATCGTTTGACAGGATGACCCACACTTTACCCCTTCTCTGAAAGGTTAATAGCCTACCTGGACACAAGGGGCAATTTCCTATTGCTACCTTATACTGCATGCAGGGGGAATCTGATCTGGTTGGGGTCTCTGGGAACCGCAGTACTGCAAATAATAATGCCCCCGCCCCCAGCATCGGCTAAACGCCATTTCCCAGGTTTTGATCGCCTGGTGCCGATACGGGCCAATGGAACTTGCTGGAGCCGAGACAGACGCTAACCTTTCCAGCATAGCACGAGTATGTGCTTGCCAGGATGGATGGGGTCTTTTTGCAGGCTGGTTTTGTGTTGTTCCGAAGCCTTTGTAGGCAATTTAGAGAATATATCCCCAGGACATTGTGCTTTGGAAAACAGGCATAGGGATTGGGGCGTGTTAGCTCAGCTGCGGTTTTATTGGCAATATGGGACATGAAATAACACAAAGTTTCATCTGGCCATAGAAATGACTAAATAGAAGTACTTTATGACTTCGGGAGTGTTACATTCTTGTCATGTTTCAGCATTTGCAGATACAACAGATGAAGCAAATTAAATTATGCATGCACTAAAGGAATGCATTGTTAGCCACAGTCTTTGTTAACTCGCCTGCAAATAAATAAACACAAATAATTAGAAGATGTATCTTGAAGATTTGGTAGGTTGGGGGGTTTTTTTGCCTTATGCTTATACATGTAATATATATGTGTGTGTGTGTATCTGTAGGTGACCCGTCAGCCATACCTGCTGCACTTGTTACCTGGTGGGTCTCACGGTGTAGGAGAAGCCACATGGCTGCACATCCCTCATTTGCATTCCAGCTGTATACAGCTTTGGCAATTTGTTTATGCAACTGAATGTATGCAATCATCAATAACACAGTCCGCAATAAGTCCCAATTAACGTTGCCGCAGGAATCTTCCTTCATGTTTGTGCTGGCTTCTGTAGATTTAAACGCTCAACCTTAATGATGCATTAATGTTGTTTTCTTTTTTTTTTTTTTAATGCTGTGTTTGCAGTATAAAGTCCACAATTTATTTGTTCTCTTTGCCCAGCAGGGACACTTTTTCCACTGATTCTTTAATAAGAAGCCTTCATGAGTACGAAAGCCATTTATCTTTATTAGTTGTATATTTTGCTCATCACCTCTCTTACATTTATGAATTAAATATTTATTGATTTTTTCACGAAGAATAATGCCCCACTGCTCAGTAAGAACAATTACCACCAGCTATGCACAGAGAACCGTAAGTAAAACAAGCTTGCATTACTTCTCTAAGTCATGTCAGAAGTGACAGGAGCGGAATCTTTCAATGGAGATCCTTGCGGGGTTGGGGTTTTTTTGAAGAAATCTGCAAAATGGGCTGTGGAAGAAGGGCTTGCATCTGTTTGTTTGCTTTGTTTCATTTTCTTCTTTTGCTTTGTGATTCACAAGCAAAGGTGAAGGAATTTTTGTTCTCTTCCCCACTTTTTGCTTGTAATCTCATCGATAGACTAAGAGTATATATATACTGATGAGTATTCGTTCTGTCTGATACTGTGTGAAACCTATTCAATTATAACTGAAAGTGATTAGCTTACTCTCATTTTTTAATGGATTAATTTTAAGGCTCAAAGGACTGGTATGGTCAGCTACCAGATATTACTGCGTCAAGCCTACAGCTCCAGCTGGAAGTTGCTGAAGAAAGATGTACAACCCCGAGCAGAAAACTTTGTGTTCATGTAGCATACATGACAAATGCCCATCACCTCTGAAAATATGGAGCTTGTTTTCAAGCTAGATTATGTACCTTCAAACTGCAGCCATGGAATTTGATGCTGAGTCTGCATCTATAGCACAGCAACCCCCATGAAGGAAATCAGTCACAGAAAATAACTCTAAAAATTGTTTCCCCTCCCCAGCAACACCCTGTATTGTTTGAGGTTACGTCCCCTGAGCAGAAGACCCGGCGGAGCCTGGGCAAGGCTGTGCCTGTGCCCCTGTCCCCTGGGTGCCTGGCCGCGTCCCCCGGGTGCCCAGGCAGGGGACAGCTGGGCGAGTCTGCTGACCCACCGGCCAGTTGTGCCCGGTCTTGGCCGTGTGCTTTTCCCTGGGATCTCTTATTCTCCCAGGCGGCTGTGTCTCATCAGCCTTCTAGAAATTCAATTATTTTTTGAGACTTATACCTCTAAGACTCCTTCGAATTCAACTGAAATTGGCTTCGAGAGAGGCAGAGAGGGATGGAGGAAGCATTCTCTCCTGAGGACCTGGGTTGATAACTCTGGGCTCTCCCTGCCCATCCTTCCCCTCCCCTCCCTTATTGCAGCCCTTGGCAGCTGGAGGTTAAAGACAACTTGTGCCCTCTGGTAGAAATCATCTAGGTAGATCACCCTTTTCTGGGCAAATACTGCCTCTGGGGAGGCAGCCCTCTGCACCTTGTGATCCAAAAGGGCCAAAACTAAGCCGTCCCACTGTTCACTACCCACTCCCTTGAAGTCGGCAGGGTGCCCTGAAGACCTGAGCTTTGATTTTTTTTCAGGATTGAGGGAATTTGGGAAAGAAAGGGAGCTTCTGTCCCCCGTCGGCTTGATGTGTGCGAGAGGCTCCCCCGCCGGCCTGGGCCTGCGGCGGGAGCTTGGCCCCTCGCCGGGGAGCTGCCACACGCCGGCCCTTCCCGAACGCACACGCAGCTGTAATTGCTTTTTTTTCTACCTCTTTTTTTCAGCTGGGCTGGCACCACCCAGGAAGTGGGATCACCCGAAGGAAGGACACACAAGAAAATGAGGGTAAAGGCCCTTTTTCCCAGAGTCCTTCGCTGAGGGGCGCCTTGCGTTTAACACTAGCGGAGCCAGCGAGCTCAAATGGCTTCACGCTGGATGCATGTTTCTGTGGGCTCCCATAAAAAACACTTTTTGCCAGCGCTTTGGGGTTTGCTTTTCTTTTTAAGGGAATAGAAACATAGGGTGGAAAAAGCTTTTCCTCAGCAGCACTGTTGACACAGTCGCCATTTTCATTATCTGCACTTTTCTTCCGCAGCAGCAATAATGTCACCTCCCTCCTGCTCCCCTGCGCTCTTCTGACACATCAGGGAAATGCCCACAGCAAGATTGCCACGAAATGTCTTTTGACAGGAACGGCAGCTCGTGGCCCACAGCTACGATGGCTGTTACGACGATTGGTGTGAGGACAGTGCACGGGGCAAATGCTGAGGTAACGCCAGGCATTGGGCCTTGCGCCATGTTCTTCAAAACACTCTTTAATCCGCTCTTCTTGCAGGACTTCACCCGCTTCACTTCTGACGGATTAATTTCTCCCTGGGGCTGCAGCCCCGTGTTTGCTGGTATCTCTTTGCAGTGAAACACCTCTGTAACCATCAACTGAAAGACAGCAAAACTGAAGGAGATTTTAGGTGTGTCCTGTCAGAGAATCTTTAGGTTAACGCTTTCTTGCCAGGCGCAGGCCATCCAAAGCTATGTTCTAATTAGTCATACTCCTGTATTTAAGCTCTGCTGATATTGCATCTTCGTTTTATTGTTTCTATGTCAGGTAAATCCTTTCTTTGCAAGATGCTTTCCTCTAGCTGTGGGTATGTAGCCCTCCATGGAGGTGACTGTGCCACTGGCATAAATACCCCCGAGGGCCAGGAACCACAGGGCCAGGAGGTCCAGCTGGAAGCATTGCTGCCCTTCGGTGTTAACGAACCCAGCTTGTATGGTGAGGTGAGCAACCCACATTCAAATATGCACGTCCTGTCTCTCTGTCCTCCCCCACTGGCATTTCTAGTGTAAGGCGTTGCAATGGGAAGACCCTGTCCCTTGGCTGCCAGGGTGCTGGGATGCTCTCAGGTATGCAGAGGGAGATGGTCAACTCCATATCCTTTGCTGCTACACTCCCCCCCCGAAGGCAAAAAAAGGGTGCCCGGGGGGCAGTTCGGTCCCAGGGGGCCTGTGCCCACCAGGGAGAGCCCAGGGCTCTGCAGCAGGTTCGTTGCTGCCTGTCAGAAATGGCCCAGCTCTGCCTGACAGTGAGTGATATATTCTCCGGTGGCATCAATCCAGTTGCAGCTTCACCCATGTCAGGTTTGTGATGAAAGATACTCTCCTTTGCCACCTCCTCTTCCTCCTCCTCCTCCCCAGGACTGACTTTGAAAACCGTGGCTGGCTTTCAAAAGCTGGTAGTTAAAAGAGATAACAACATGCCTGCCCATGAAAGCTAACCGTCCTGAATGAGCTCATGAGAAAATCTGATCTAACCTGCCTGTCTGAACAGTATTTATAAACACTGCTACCCAAGGATTAGGCAGCCCAGCCCGGCTGCACTGATGTAGTCAGTGAAAGCAGCTGTTTGTATTTCAAACTTTCTGATGTAGCAGGGTTTTATAAAGTCACAAAGTTACACTTTTTTTTAATTTTTTTGGTTTTTTTTGGCAAAGCCTTGAGAGGAACAAGCAGTGCTTCAAAACGCTGCTGCCTCCATTTATTTAAACATTTCAGGATGTTGATGTCATGTCCCCACCCCCCCATCCCAAACCTCAGCAAATACCAAGATTTGTCTTTGGAGCTGTAAAGGAAACCAGGATTCATTCCACAGACCAGAGCCTCGCTGTATGTAAATTCCTATAGCTGCACCTATGGTGGGCACGCTGAGCCGATTTACACCAGCTGATTAGCTTTAACCGGGAGGGGAGGTCACTGATTTGGGGCAACTCGCATGTGGGCATGGGGACCACAGCCCTGCTCCCCGCGCTCTGCCAATGCAGCCTTCCAACATGCGTGCAACACTCGCGCCCTGCTGCATGTAGGGCTGGGGCTTTCAATCAGGTCTGGCCAAATATACAGCTGTTACACGCCTCCTAGGTTGTGAGCCACTCAAATGGGTGCCCACAGGCTATGGGTTTCAGGTGGCCTGTTTAGACAGAGGGGTTGGAGGATGATGGGAAGCAGCTGGGGGAGGAGGGTCTGCTGCTGACCCCAAGAGGTGGGATTGCTGGGGGGTCCTCCTGGTTACTCTCTTCCTGATGGCTCCAGTGGTCCTCCTCCTCCTGCTGCCCTGGGCTCCTTCAGGTACGTGTCCTGGGTTCTTGCTGTATGGAGGGTTTGCTTTGTGGCTTTTATCACGAGGCAGAAAGGCTTTCAAAGCTGCTAGTGTATCTGTGGTGGATACCCTTTGGGCTCAGGGTCCTTCCTGCTCTCTTGCTGCACATCAGAGGGGCTCCCGTGCCCAGCTGCTGTTGAAGGAGATTTCTTCCTCTCTGGTCTAGCAGCTAAGCAGAAGTCTGTGCTGCTGCTTTTGTGATACCCCAGAAATATTTTTTTTCAGCTGTTGTTTGTTTCAAAAGCATGCTAATCCTTTGATTCCACCCCGGTAGGAATGGAAACCCTTGTTGTTTTACGTTACTCGATAGTCAGCATTTTCACTAGACGAGATTGAAGGATAAAGGGTGTTTACTTAGGACTGTGGGCGTGTGATACTAGAATAAAGTTAATAAAAGAAAAGAATTATTAATATTGTACTTAGCTTTAAGTCTTTTTTTGGCTATTTCTGCAATCCAGCTAGCTTTTTGGGGTAGTTCACTAGCTGCTGCCCCTGGGGCTGGCATATTCTTGGAGTGTTTTCTGCCACCTCTTCCTCTGATTTTAAAGGTGGCTACTAGAGAAACTATTCTAGTTGCCATGTTCCTTCATAGAAAAACTTTTTCTTCTTCCTGGCTGATTGCCTCTTGGTGCCTGTGACTTATCCCTGGGACCTGGCTCTGTAAGGACTTGCATTACTTCTGTCTTCCCCCCTCTACTTTCAGGTTACTGAATTTACATTTCTATTGTACAAGTAATTACCTCATTCCTGGCTTCAGGCTGCATCCTTTTGCTTACGGAAACACTGTGGTGTGACTCTATAAGCGATATATTATGAGAAATGTTAACAGTACACACTCCTTTTATGATTTATAATTGATAGCTCGCCACAAACTTTGCATACAGCCTAAATGCATAAACATGACCAAAGGGTGATCTGAGGACGTGGTTCCCAACACGGTGCGACGCTCAGCTCCCATTTTATTAGATTTTTGGGACTCCACTCCAACCAGCCACAGAAGAGATGCTGGGATTCCCATAGCCAATGAAGGGCAAATCCCATACCCACTGCTGTGCCCCTTTTGGCAGTGTGTCGCTGCTTTTGCTGCGATTTTTCTACATCAGTATCTTTGGCAGATGCAAGCCCACGGAAGTGAGGGACCACCAATGCCTGGCTGGTGGCCTTGAGGAGAGGCTTCTCCAGCCCTGCGGTGTTCAGGGTTCAGTGGTCCCTTGCCAAGACGATGGCATTTTGCTGCCATGCAAGACAGGGCATGGGCTAACAGGCTCTCCCAAGGAGGAAGGAGCTTGCTGTATTTGCCAAGCCTATTTCTCCCGGGGCTTTACATACAGATGGGTATGAGTGTGTACGCACGGTCTCTACCTCCCTGCCTCTCACACCCCCGAAGGTGTCTGCAGGACTTGCCTAATGGTCCTATGGATGTGACCCTATGGATGGATGGCTGCCCTCCACTGAGGCTGCAGAGAGTTAATGCTCCTAACTTTGTTGCTTCGATTAACCCCTTGCATTAGGTGGAAAATGCCTAAAGTACATCTCCCTTATTCCCAGTCCTGCTCCCAGTGAAACCAAGTGACAAAAATACTACTTAACATCAGCAGAAACAGAAAGTCTCAGAAATCTGCTGAAATGACTGAGATCGGATCTGGGCCCCAAACTGCTAAATAAAAGTAGCAGTTTGGGCTAATTTAGAGAATCGCTTTTTTAAAAAATACTTTTAAGGAGTTTGAAGGGTGTGGAGGCTATTTTTTTAATCTGCTTTGAATTAGAAAGAGATGGCAGTGAGGCTGGTAAAAAGTGTAAAGAATTTTTCTCTGAGAAATTATCTTATTGACTTTGTTCTGTATATATATAGTTGCCATATATATATATATAAAGAAAATCTAATGAAAAGCCTTGCCCTTTCCCAAACACCCAACCTTTTCAGAGTTCACTTTATGGTCTTTAAAAAGAAAATTTGGAAAAACACTTTTAACTGAAAGGCAAGGCTAAAGAGGAAATGTTTTGCCGAAAAGTAGTTTCTATCTGAAAAAGTAGCTCTCTCTTGCCTGGTTTCTATATTTAAATTTTTATCAGAGAAAAAACTATTTTTGCAGGAAAGTTTCTGTGCAGAAATGTTGATTGGTTCAGTGCAGGAGTCGGAGTCTCAACAGAGGGTGACTCTTCACTGAGCCGTATTCCAAAAAACAAGCCTCCAATTAATTTTCTTTTTACTGAAAAATATTCTTTGTCCCTTGCTGGGCGCGTCTGGCAAATTTCAGGGTAATGGTTCTGTACAGCAAAGCTGTGCTGGGGCTAAAATGGGGCTTTACGTTGGAAAGCCTTGTGACCTTCTGTCTTTTCTACTGCTTCTTTATAATGGATGTAAATCCATGAGATTAATTGTTAAGATGGGTCTGAGGGACTCATTTGTCATATCCTTACGCATATATATGTTCACCCCTCTCAAGTAGGGATGATGTTCGTAACTTGCAGCCAAGGCTTGATTCATAGATGATAAAGCAGTTCTGAAATGTGTATGTTTGCTTGATGTAACCCTTCTAAAAATAATCCACAGGATTAAAAATCTCTGTCAGAAAGCCAACTAAATGGTAAAGCTAATAATCTCTGCCAGGGCCCCAGGCATAGGTCGTCACCTAACAAACGGTTGGGTTTTGTGGACCTTTAAGTGCAAACATCTACAGTACAGCTCATGGATTAGTAATACTGTGATGCAATTTAGCGACATTTTAGAATCATGGGGGGGTGGGGAGGGAAGTCAATCCAAATATCTTGTCATTATTATCTACTTGAAAACAGCAGTACTGAGAGTGAACTCTTTTATCGGGCTTGAGGTTTTAAGTTGACTGTGTTAAAACAGCAGAGCAGTAGTTTTTGTAACACTTAAATGCTAATACTTTCCTTTGTGAGGGTAATCCTATTTTAATGTTCCTAATTTCCATTAGAAATTAAACCACCCTCCTTCCCCATAATATCACAATGCATTTACAATGATAAAGGCTGAAAATGAACTACCTTCTCCTTATGACTGAACGGATCTGTGCGTGCTGGAGCATGGAGACAGGCCCGTCCTGGGCAGGGGGTTCCTCAGCAATGGGCAACCCTTTCTCAGTCACTGCAGATTAAAAGGGTTCAAGAGCTGTCGGAAGGCACGGGGCTCCCTGTGAGATCGCGGTCACGGTGTAGGATGGGCTGCAAAGCCTCCCTAGAGTCCCTGCTCCCCTGCAGGGTGCAAATGGGACGGACGGAGGGCAGTGGTGGCCCTGATGCCCTGCTGTGAGGGAGCGAGCCTGGGCAGGTGGGTGATAACCCAAGTACGGTTTTGCTGCTTGGTTGCTTGGGTTCAGAATAGGCACCCCGGCTGCTCGGGTCGGCTCTACTACTGCTACGCAGCGCCCTGGGGTTGGAGAGGGGGAGCCAGAGCAGGGCTGGGAGACCCGACCGGGGACACCATGGCGGGCACCCAACTGGCAGGCTGCTGTGGGAGGGGGAACTGCAGCAAATGAGGCCCATTTGTGGCTGCTGCCGCTCTCTGCATTGGCACTGGGGAGAGCCCTGATTTGAAAGGGTGCAGAGATAAAGTACAAACCCCCTTTCCCTCCTGAAAACCTGGTAGAAGATCGAAATGTACGTCCTGCAGAATGTTCAGAGAGGGAATTTTCTTGTCTCTCTTGATCAAAGAGTTTCCTTCCTTGATCCACTTGCTGGATGACAGTGTTAGTAGTAAATTGTTGCTCCTTTCATCTTCATGGGTCAGACTTTTTAAAATCTAACTCAGATGGCTACCTGGTAGGGAAGCATGTTTTAGTATAGTAGTTCTTACATGTGTTTTCAGAAACAACAACTCCATGGATATCCACCTATTTGAGTTTTAAAATATTTTTAAAATCAAAAAAGCCTGGACAAACCAGCCTAAAATCAGCTCTAAGTTCATTAATGAAAATGAAAATTAGAAAATGCATTCAAAAGTTGCATGATTCAACATTTCTTGATTCCTGGTATTAAGAAAAGAAATGGAACTCAGAGTTTCTGGTACTGTGATCTGGGGGACTATCTCCTAGAAAAGCTGGGAGAAGGGATCTGAAAGAAGGTTTTGCTTTTAGTTGTTCACCCGTTGCTCATCTTAGCATGAGGTCTGTAGTTGAGGAAGCTGTGTAGTTTGTAATCTTCTGGTATGTTGGTTTTTTTGCTGGGAAATTAATAAAGGGCCAAATTTATTACAACACTTGAATGCTGCAAGTCATCAGTGTCTTGTAATGTTCCATCTTGATACGAACATGAAAACACAAAGGCTTTTGGGGCTGGACTTGACTGCTCTGCACTATTTTCTCCCTCCTTGTCTCCCCCTCTTCCCTTCCAGAATCACTGATGCATCTCTAATAGGAAAAATGCAAAGTGTGCAAGTTGTCTTGACACTGTGGCTCAACATCTTGTCATGTTGCACTATTATGTTGACTCTTCTACACAGGGAGAGCGCATGAAAAAATCCCAGAAGCACTGTTCTGGTTCAGGCAACCACAAAAGCAATTCTCCTTTTTTGTTGGCTGTGGGAAAAGAGATTCTACAGAGATGGGCATCTCAAAGCCAATCAGCTGGTTTGACTTAAAGGGAGCTTAAAGGGAGGAAAGCCAGTGGCAGATTGCAGACCTAACTGTGCTCAGACTTAGCTATTGTTTCTCTTGCCTGCTTTTTGGATGTGGAAAGAAAAGAGGAGCTGCAGAATTCTGCTTCCAAAAACTGGGTGTATCGATTGGTCATAATTATCTTGTAAAATGGGAGGGGATGAAATAGGGAAACTTGACCCAATTGTTTTCAAGACTTCTGAGGGACGAATTTAATTATTTCAGTATTTTGCATTTATGCCCACTGAAGTATGAAGTCCTTCAGCTACATGTGTCTGTCCATGTGTTTTAATTTAAGATATTTATAGATTTCCACTATTGTGGTAGCTGTGCCTTTCGCAATCCATAATTCAGCACATCACTCTGAACTACTATTGGTGACGACGCCTCTCTGCACAAAGAGAATTGAGACAAAGCATATGCATTTGTGGAACTTCGAGGGGTTTTCTTCCTTGTTTAAAGAACCAGATTTGTTTCGGTATATGTTTTATTATCATGCTTAATCTATTTACCCAAGTCTTGAAGAACCTCAGCACAATGATTTTAAAACATTAAATGCTATCCCATATGATGCAGTCAGTGCTCTAGTGCTTATAGCTCCTGCCTGCCTCATGCCCGTGTAGTCCCTGTAACATAGCCTTGGCACAGTCTGCTGCGGATAAGAAATGGGACCCGGTCCTTTCCAAAAGCAAGGAGTCCTCAGCAAAAGGAGATAAAAAGGCTCAGCAAAGAAGCAAAGACCTTCATCCCACCCTTTTTTTTACGTGATTACAGAAGGGTTCATAGCAGACCTAAGGCTAAATTCTTTGATCGGAGCAAAGGCTTCCTAACTTTTTCTCATTGGCTGTGGTTTTTGTAGTGGTGCTTTATGAAAACAAGGGTGCTCTCTCTGTTCTGCTTAACAAGAGCAGCAGCAAATCACTAGTCTGTTAAATTGTTGGTTTGCTCCCATGATGTGTGCCCGCTGAAAATGCTTAGGTCAAAATGAAACTGAATAGTAAAGCCATGTGACTGCTAATGGAGAGAAAGGGCATAAAGAACAATGCAGTAGCATATTAGAAAACACTTGTTATAAGGTTGATTGGAAAAGTATTGAAGTTAATGGCGATATTTCCTTCAGCAGGTTTGGATCAGGCATTTACAAAAGCATTCAGGCTCATTCAATGGTTGCTTTATAAACAAGGGATCTGTGGTTTGATGATTGCAATGGAGGGATGCCTCAAGGGGCTTTACACAAGTCACTTGGGCATGAGCAGCAGCCTGGTCACACTCTGTTAGAGCAGGGGCCTGGGATGATGCTCTCGGGGGTCATTCCCTACTCTCTGCTCTCAAACCTTGCTTCAGCAGTTCTGATACTGCAGTGATTAGATTCCCTTAGAAATTTGCATGGTTACAATTGTTCCAAGCCTTGATGTTGACACACTTGTTTCACTATTAAAGTTTATACAGGAGCAGTCAGCCCTCCTTTATCTGAAAGGTATGCCAGACAGAAAAGGCCTCTGAAGCAATTCTTGCCTCTGTGCTGGAAACCATTTGGGTTCAGGCATGTTAACACTATCTCACCGGACGTCTTTGGGCTTCTCGGGCCTGGCTGATCATCAGGTGAACCCTTCCCTGCAGTAGCATCACGTGGTTCAGGTGGGAGCTGGATGCTTTAGGCAGGGCTCTGGATCGTGTCTCAGCACCCCACACTGCATCCCTGGAGGTCTGCTGTGCTGGGGACTGCAGTGTGCAGGCACCCCAGCAGCTCTGCTGAAGTGACCCTGCGTCCAGGCAGGGTCAAGCTGCTGGCCCTGGGTACCTGGGGCATCTCGCTGTGCTGGCGGTGGGAGGGTGCCAGTTTGGCTGCCTAGCTCGGGCTCCCTGCTACACAAAAGTGGGGAATCTCCTCCTGGAGCCGAGCTGCTTTGGAGCCAGTCTTTGGCATGTTACTGTGTCGGGGCAGATAAGTCTCCCAAAGACTCCCAAAGAGCTGAGTTTTCATAGAGCCAGGTTCAACCCACAGCCATGCTAGTCTGCAACTAAGAGAAGCCATCCCTCCATAGCTGAAAGTTGCCTCTCAATAATTTATTCCCCGCTATAACAATACACCTTTTAATACTGGTGTCAGAGTGCCCACATGAGCATGCGCTGCCTTGCCGCGTTGCTCGTTTAGCAGTACCTCAGCTGGGAGGGTCCGGGCCTTCGCTCCCTGTCTTTTGCCTGTAATACAGAAAGGTGGGGCAGATGGTCAGGTTATTTGTTTTTTCAGGGAGGAAAAAAAATCAGAGGTGATTTCACCACCATATTGTTAGCTGAGGTCACTTTGCCTCTGCTAGGGTCACATCAAGACATCTGTCTCGAGGTAGCATGGTGCTTCTGCAGGGAAGACAGAGATCCTGCGGGATTTCAGGCCCTTGGGCCAGGGAGGCTCATAACGCCTCTCTGCCCCACTCTCACTTTGTAAAAGGGAAATTTTCCACATATAAAGCCTGGTAGCTGTTCCTCTGAAATATTTAATTCCCTAATGGGTAAAACTCATCCCTTTAGAAATGGCCATAAAACCCAGATAACATGGCTTTTGGGATGCTGAGGTGATGCTGTGGCTGGCTCACAGTACGAAAGTGGATTATACCGTGGTGTTGGCAAAGCATTTTGAAACTCACTGAGGAGAGCACCCTAGATTCATAATTCATAGGATTTAAGGCCAGAAGGGACTATTAGATCATCCAGCCTGACCCGAGTAATGCAGGTCATAGACTTTTGCTGAGTAATTTCTGCTTCAGTCCTGTAACTTCTGTTTGAGCTACAGTGTACCTTATAGAGGAACATGTAGTTTTAATTAAATGAATCTAGAAAGTAAGATTTATTATTATTATTATTATTATTATCAT
>NW_009211054.1:0-2939 GCF_000690835.1 Fulmarus glacialis
TCAGCCTTTTCCTCCTCCTTTGTCACTACAGTTCTTTTTCTCTTCCATCAACACTTTCTGCTAACACACACATTCCATTCGCATCATTCATCAGCAGTTTACATTTCTTATGAGTTTCACAATCGTTTCTCAAAGGGAAAAACAAATCAACATACAAAACTTCATCCCGTTTACCCATTCCTCTACAAAACAACATTAATTGCAAAACAGCATTGTAACTCAGTGATCCATTCTCTGGCCATTTTTCCCCCATCATCTAATTCATACATCGGCCACCATTGGGTACAGTAAGTTCTCAACCTAGTAGGGAATCCCCTCCAAACTTTTTCCAATTTTTCAGGCTGCATCCTAAAGGAGAGCCTAGGGGTACCTCAGGGGAAGCAGCCACACCCATATCATGCATAATATTTTTGCCAGGAATTCCTTGGCTTCATACACTCGGCCCTGTCCCCCTGCCAGCAAAGGGAAAATCTTACCACTCCCCCAGCACCGACCCACTGTCGGGAAAGGTGAAATCTTTCGCACTCAGCTCCGTCCCCTGTCGGCAAAGGCACCATTTTTCTACTGCG
The DNA here is from genome assembly GCF_000690835.1 of Fulmarus glacialis. Lineage (NCBI taxonomy): Eukaryota > Metazoa > Chordata > Aves > Procellariiformes > Procellariidae > Fulmarus > Fulmarus glacialis. Next base: position 570 of record NW_009211054.1, read on the forward strand.
CACCCAGCTCCAACCCACTGTCGGTAAAAAGATTTTACTGCGCGTCTCCATGAGAAGCCGTTACTTAAACTCCAGCTGCGGGCCTTTTTTTCTAGGCGCATCTTATGCGGAGCAATCCCGAAAAGCGGCTACTTACCTCCGCAGTCCCTTGCCTCCTTGCAAATATCTCGTATTGTGGCGTTGCACCGTTGCATTGCCTGTCACCCGTCAGCGGAGAGGAACCGGCGGACTCCCCGATCAAGAGGTCGGTGTGTGCTGCATCCTACCCGGTCCCGTCTCCTGGCTGGAATGGCAGGACAATCTGGGCAAGGCTAGAACGGCAGTCCCATCTGGGTCGCCAAAACTGTCATCCCTCAAGCAGTGTTCGTTACCCAGTGTGCAATGAGCCAATCTCACACGCAGAGCCGCGACAGTTGTTTATTCCATGTCTGCGCAGAGGTGGGTGGTGGGTGGTAACTCCACAGAGCTAGCACACCTCAGTGAACACACGGTAAGCATTTTATACATTCCCAGCAACAGTTGTCAGTGCTTTTTACATCTACGCTTAGTCCCCCTCACTTCTATTGGTTCTCATATGCCTCATCTTCACTTGAAGTCACAGTGTCCTTTCTTTTTACTGCACATATTCAGTGGGGAAGGGGCTTTGTTGGGCAAGGGGCTTTCCTGCCCGGGGGTGGGGGTTTTACCATGCTAATTAGAATAGGTCAGAATAAATCAGACTACTCTAGAGGAGTTTGCCAGGCTTTCCTAAACAACGAGGTTAATTGGTAGCTCTTATCTAGTTTCAAGGATGTACCTCCTCATTTATCTCACCAGAGCCTTCCTGGGATTCATCATCCTTGGTGCATCTAATCCCTCAGATAAGCAATGTCAATGTAGCCTAAAAGCTGTCTATTTGATTAGACTACATTTCCCGCCTTTGAGACTATAGAAGAGGAACTTCACTGTAGTTTCTCTTGTATTAGTCTCATCTTTTGATAAGTTTGTTTTCCAATTATGGAACGTTTCCAAAACCACTGTATTATTACATAAATACAAACAAAAATTAACATAGCAATCACTGAGACACCTAATAACTTCTTCACCCACTGACCAAGGTTGGGAATCCAGGAAGTTAACCACCTGAAAGTTTACGAAGTGTTATACAACAAAGGAGTATCACCCCCCTTAGCTCCTTCATTCCATATTCTAAAAAGATTAGTATACTTGCACAAATATCTCAATAACAGGATAGAAACAGTAGCCAAAATACAATATAAAAATACTAGGCCCTGTATACAATCTAATTCAATGGATGATATGTCAAAGCTCCAAGAGCAATTCATTATATTCGAGAGAGCTTCACCTTCAATGATCCTGTCTTTTCAGAAGTCCATTCTCCTTGCAGAGCTTTCTTCACATGAGTATAATGTATCCAAGAGTCCAAACCCTTTACTTTCACAGCAGTGTAAGTGGTAAGTAACACCAAATAGGGTCCTTTCCACTTCTCCTTTAAAGGTTCATCCTTCCATGTGCGAATATAAACTTCATCTCCGGGTTGGAATTCATGTACCGGTGTGTCTAGAGGCAAAGGAGCTCGTTGGCTAAGATACCTGCGTAAGGAAGATAAGAGTCTGCGACAAAGACGATAAATAACTCGTCATCACCTCTTCTCCTTTTACAGGCATTTGGTCTCCTTTTCCTACAACTAAAGCAGTAGGGCATGGTTTCCCGTATAATATTTCAAAAGGGCTTACCTCTTCCCTAACTCTAGGAATAATTCAAATTCTCATTAATGCTGTGGGCAGCACATCTACCCACCTCATCTGCGTTTCTTGACACAGCTTTGAAATCTGTCTCTTGAGAGTCTGATTCATCCTTTCTACTTTTCCACTTGACTGGTGTCTCCAAAGTGTATGTAAATCCCATTGTATCTGTAGAAATTTAGTTACTCCTTGGACTATTTCTGCTATAAAGTGAGGCCCGTTATCTGAGGATATCCATTCTGGTATACCAAACCTTGGAACCACTTCTTTGAGTAAAACTCTAACCACTTCTCTAGCCTTGTTGGTACGACGCGGGAAAGCTTCAGGCCACCCAGAGAAAGTATCTACTTAAACTAGTTTTGTCAGCTCAGAGAAATCTATTTGCCAGTATTCCCCAGCGGAATGATCTTCTTTCACTTTTCTGACTGGAGGCTTCTTTTAAAATTTTGGATTGTTTGCACAACACCGTTGACATTGTCATACAGTTATATCAGCTAATTTTTGCATTTTTGGTCCTACAGCATATCTTTTAACACTTGCTACTAAAGCGTCTGCTCCCACGTGTGACTCATTATGAGTTTTCTCCATAATCTCTCGTACCATTGGAGTGGTAATTAAAACCTGC